>NW_019416851.1:112462-192858 GCF_000390285.2 Anoplophora glabripennis
CTATTACCCAATAACCCATAATACCCATTAATTGTGTTATAGGTCGAGCCATGGTTTAATAAGGTAGCTATACTGATCATCTTTAATCGACGATATCTCCGCGAAAAATAAAGCTTTTTACAAATAAAAAAATGCGTTTTGAAGGGGAAAGATAGTAGTTTCCAATTATATTTTCAGTTTTGAGAAAAAAATTTTTTTCGCCAAGTTACATAACCTTGAAAATAGCAAAAATACGTGTTTTTTGCACTTTTAGGTTAGAATATCTCGGAAACCTAGGGTGATGGATCAATTTTGAGGCCAGATTCGGATTCAGCGCGCTCAATGCCTTCGGAAACGTAGTGTCTGATCTCTGGAATGTTTTCCTTGTTGGCCTGTGTTATTTACTAAGTGATTCGTGTGATAGTTTTCTTGACGATTGTGATTTAGGACAATTAACAAATGTGATTTAGGACAATTATGTCTGCTAACATAAGGATTCTTTTTATAGTCTTGAAAGAGACTAAATGCAGAGTTTTTCGAGTACCGCTCCATTTTTAATAACACTGAACTGTTAACTATCATGCTATCTTTTTTTTTCGTTGGCACTGACACTTTGCCGCACAAATGGCGTAACATTCAAATCCTGGAAGAGTTTTGGGACATTATACCCATTATATTGCAAACAAAGCATCTCAGAACACAATTTTTTAAAGAACTTTTCTAATTAATGCATGTCCGTTAGTTATCCTCTGAATTACACACTTCCTAATATTTGAAAAAAAAAAGATTTTTACATCTATGTAAATGAGGGTTTTTACAATTTGCATCGTATTGGTGTTAGAAAATTCTAATAAACTACGTATTATTATTCAGTCAGAACAAATTTCCTTGAATGGTAATCGATGGGTTGAATAGTCCGGTGTTTTTCTAATACATATTTATTACGACCTATTTGTTTGTTTAAAATAATCACGCACATCTATTTGTTATGTTATAAATATTCCATTCAGTTTCACCATTTAAACGGGAAAAGTAGAGTACAAATATACTAACACATATTTATGGGGTGATAAAAATCTGAGTTGCAAATAATGTAGAAATTTAATACCAAAGTGTAATACTTACTTAATTTGTATTAGACAAATTGGATGACGATGAGTTTAATTAAAAAAATAGTAATAAGATCCACTTCTTATTTGTGGAAGGGCAAAATGGGCGGTAACTATTAGACGCCTTCATTAAAGCTATCTTTCTCTATCGCACGGAAGTCTATGACTTACTTTATCGCTGTCACATAACGGCCGATGAACCATGGGGACTTTCCGACCCTGTATATTAAGGAGTAGAAATTGATTGACTTCTGACAGTCAATTGCGTTTTTGTCAAAAACGGTACATCTTTAACAATTGTAACGTGACTATTCTTTTTATGTAAAACGAAATTTGACATTATTATTTATAACATACATTGAAAAAAACCTGAACATAATTAGTGACCTCTAGGAGATGGTTAAAAACTAGTAACACCCACGTAGTTATCACCATCAATAACTTAATTGTACTTACCTACCAAATTTCATTAGTTACATTATTTTTTCTGAATATTAGAAATTTGACTAAGTATAAAAATCAATTTTGGCACTCAAAAACATATCAGCAGATCCATAGATCATTAAAAAATCTTATTTTCTGATGGTACCTTTTTAAAAAACGTATTCGTGTTATTGCAAAGTGCAACTTTACAAAAATACAAACAAATCAAATTACAAGCATAATTTGTCTGAGCTAATTTTACATGAATAATTAGAATTGATGTTATAATAATCAATATTTCGGTTTTGTTAGAGGATTTGGATTTGTAGGTCATTGATTGCAGACTATGTCTACATTTCAATTCTCCACGACCGCAGCAATTTGTTCCGGTTACCCACTCTGCCTGTTATTCTTCATAATTATGTTTTAAGAAGACACCACCTTCCAGAATGAAAAAAAATCAAACAGTTAATAAATTAAGAGTTTAATAACAAATTTACATTTTTAACAACATGTTGTCAGCTGGCAGTCTGGCTGTAGAAGAGTGAATCATTAGTGACAGAAAGGATAGTTGGGACACACTTGGGCATTAACTCCAGCGGGGATTTGGGAGGCTGGGGGGTGGTACTGGGGTCCCGGGGCCTGTTGGTACTGAGGGGCAGCGTTGTAGGCGGGCCGGGCTGGTTGTTGGGCTGGAAAAAAAGTGAAATTAATAAAGCAAATGAATATAAATGTGCGTCCAGACATGAAACAGAACACAATAACGTAACACCGTCACGTATCAAGTCTAGACTCCTCGTAACAGCGTAACATCGTAACTTCGTAACATTACAGGGTTCCTTCAGTTGTAGGCCTTTTTTGCAATAGAACATAGTAATATAAGTATCTGGACAAATATCACACAACGGAGTAACATGGTAATAACACGGCGTCCAATCGGTTGTCGAGCAAATATTGCAATATTTATTCAGTTTTTAGTTTTTGGGTATAGAGAGATTTATCGAGGAAATCGGATTTTGTGGCATACCAAATATTACATTTAAGTGAAATAAAAATTATGCTCGGAAAGAAATTCCCAATAAATTATACACAACAGCCAATGACTGAAAGAAAAAAACAAATAAAATAACTTCGCTAAATAGTTCGTAGCTATATAAGCTTAATCTACAGTATCCATATTGCTTGGAAGAATTAGACGAACTGATGAAACGGCATAATATTCCTTACGCGGCAATGTTCTGTTACACCTTAAAACCTCATCGCATCGTAACATCGTCCCGTAACAAAGAATGTTGCAGTCAGAGTTCTCTTGCTCTGCTCTGTTGCTTGTTTGGATGTACCTTTAGACTTTATACGAACTAATATTGAGTCATAATATGCACGCTACTTTACTACAGTATTCTGTTGCAGCATGTCTGGGCGGACTTAAGCTCATTACACCGTAGCATCGTCCCCTTACAAAAAAAGATTCGCGACAATGTTCTGTTACTGTACTTTGTTACATCTCTGTACCCACTTTCAACTTTATTATGCATTGGATGTAACAGCGATATTGTGAAAAACTTTCAGGAATAATTCCTCTTACTGAAACGAACGAAGAAACAATTAGAATATTTTACATAAAACGTTTTTTAAAGAACACGGTAAAGCAATTCGTGCTGCAATTATATCAGTTAATTTAATTCTTCCAAACAAAATGCACACTGCGGATGTAGTTTATAAATAACGCAATAAATTTGGTATTGGGCAAATAATTCAATATTTTATCGCACTCATCAGTTGTACCATGTAACTCTTCACTAATTTATACCAATCTTTTCAATAATTTTTTGTAATATCTAATATTCCACAAAATATGTTTTCCCTGGGTAAGTCTTAATGAAGAGAATTAACCTCTTTCTTATACGGCATAAAAAAATGATGTCAAATTAAGATGCTACAATGTTTGAACAGTGGAACATTCCTTTGATATTGATGCATCAGAGAAAGACTGCTAGATTCGTAAGGAGTCTACCGCGACCCGAAGTGTCGCGAGCGAACTGTCTATGCTAGTTGTGACAGAGTCAAAGCAGGACAATGATAGCTTGGAGGATTCATTCACCGAACCTCGGGCCCTGTGAAGGCGGCTTTATGATGTTAGGTTGTTGCGTGGGAGCATCCAGACTCGACTGAACCTCATCACTCCGTAACACAGTGCCGTAACAAAGGAATGTTACAGACCAGAAAACAAGTCAGTGGTGTCCGAATTAGGAAGAGATTTGGGGGGGGGGGTATTCTTTCAGAAATAAAAAACTTAAGCAATTCTCTAATTTCTCAACAATTAAAGATATGAAATTATGGAAAAGTCGAATCTATCCCTGTAACTATATTTCATTCAAATATTCGCAAACTTGTACAAAATATTAGGTATGTTTTTCACCTTAGCTCCGCTGTTAACAGTGTCATGTGCTTTGCACCATAAAAGTGCATTTTATCACAAAAAAAATGTAAACGTTAAAAATTTTTGTTTGGATGTAATTCAAATACGTAAAGGAAGATTTGTTGCAATGTTTTTTGTTAAAATTTTAGATTGGGTAATTAATTCTTGAGATAACTATAATGCATCAAGTCTGACATCTTCAATGATTCTTAACTAATCGAAAACTTTGTTTAAAGTATCGTAGAACTAAAAATCTCCACTCTAACTTTGGCTTTGTTTATTTGACGAGCAAAATGAGTTTTGAAAGTTTGTCGTAACGTCCTGTATATTTTGTTAAGTGCAAACACACCCTTACCTTCTGGGGCAAGTGCTTCCCTGAGACCTTCACCGTGGTAATCGCCATCACCAATATACTCTCCTCTGTTCAAGGCGTTTTGGATTTCTGGGGAATACTGTTGCTGCTGGGGTGATTGGCTGTACTGTTGTGGCAGGACAGGGTTGTATTGGGAAACGGCATCCTTGTAGTGAGCGATGGGCTGTGGTTGCTGTGGTTGGTATTGAGGAGCAGGTGCTTGGTACTGTTGGGGTTGTTGATATTGAGGGGCTTGTTGGTATTGGGGCGCGGGTTGCTGGTATTGGGGAGCTGGTTGTTGGTATTGAGATGGCGCTTGATAGGCTTGAGGTGATTGCACTGCTACGGCTGGATTGGAGCAGTCAGGGAAGTTTGGACAGGATTTGGGGTCGACACCGGCGGGGTACTGGGCAGCAGGAAGGCCTCCAGCGAGGGGTCCGTTGTAGGCCGCCAAGGTGGCGGTCAAAGAGCAAGCAAATACGGCCTGAAGAGAAAAGATGCTTGTATAAGATTATCGGTAGAAACTGAGACGTAGAAGAATCTATGCTTTTAAGAATATTAAGTCTAAAATTTTTTCTAAAATATTCGTCTGATGAATATATTATTGTGCTCTTTGACAGGCAACCAAAGACATGTATTAATATAACTAATGATATTGTATGAAAAAACTACTCTGCTGTTTAAAGCCCTGACCAGCACTGATTTACCGATATTTTTATTGCACGTGCGATATTTAATAAATATATTATCTGGCATACAGGGTGTCCCGTTCATGTTTCAAAAAAACGTGTTTGCAAATTCCTCATGGAAAAATAATAGGGGTAGTTCATATAAAGTTTTTTTTTAAACGCCCTGTTTTCGAGATACAGTGTGTTGAAGTTGTTACTTTCCAAGTGGTTTTCCTTAATTATTTTTAAATCGGCTAAAGATAAAAATGTCAAAATTTGTACACGAATAAACATCAACGGTGCGTTAAGAATAATGTGCAAATGGTTTCTTTCTGAAAAGCAGTGTCGCCGATGCAGGTAATTAGAGGGGTACAATCGATAAAAAAAATATGTTAAAAGTCAAAATTACATTTCTAAACGGATCTGTAAATTCTAAAGCATACTACAAAAAAAGGTATACCTACTTGTCGAAATTCGATAGTATGTACCATTTTCGAGAAAAATTAAGTTACATAGAAGGAAATGGGGTACAATTTCAGTGTCTACTATAGTATTTCGAGTTTGCACATTTATTTAATTAATTACCATAATCTGTTTATTTTGATTTACTTTTTTAAATGTTAGTTTACAACAAATTGAAACTTAAAATAAATTTTATTTTATTTCATTTTTTTTTAGTTAATAAAATGTTTAACTGGTTCATGTGATACGAAAGAAATTAAAATTATAGTCTTAAATGCAAATACTGTTGGTAGCCAAATGTCTTCAACTCATTCAATGGTAAGGTCCTGTCTCAATTTACTATTTTGTGTGCCGCTTTATGCGAGCAAAAATTTGACGCACAGTTGATGTTTACTCGTCTACAAATTTTGACATTTTTATCTTTAGCTGATTTAAAGATAATTAAGGAAAACCATTTCGAAAGTAACAACTTCAACACACTGTATCTCGAAAACATGGCATCTAAGAAAAAACTTTATATGAACTACCTCTATTATTTTCCCATGAGGAACTTGCACACAAGTTTTTTTGAAACATGAACGGGACACCCTGTATATTAATCAATAATTCTCAGAGATAATAATATCTAATAAAAATAAATCTATCCGTAATTGACAACAGTTGAAGAAAACTTAAATAATTTTTTTTTCTGGAACGATGCAAGTATATCATTTTGCGGAAAATAAAGTGAAGTTCAATAAAACATCACCGTTCTTTTCAGTTTACTACCAGCAAAAAGAAAGTATGGAAAAAACCGAAAGGAGTCCCTACATTGTTAAAATACCGTAATCACCCGCCATTTTGTACCTAGCAAAATCCCAACCGCCAAACTTGAAAAATAAGACTGAATGTTTATTATATTTCTACAGAATGATAAAAAGAGATCATTTTTGTAATACGCACATACAGGGTGTCCGTTTTTCAAGTGCGCTGTTGTGGTCTCGATTATCTTAAGAGATATAAGGTCGGTCGAACTATGACAATTATGGAATATAATGAAAGATGTAGACTTTTTTATGATGAATTGAAATATGTAGTGGTATTAGCCGCAGCCTCTATCAGAATGGATCCACGACATGTAACTTCTGTTTTTTTATGAATGTCATTTTCTAGTTTTAAATTCCCTTTTTTATGATTACATTGATGGGTCATTCGATATGGTTTTCATTTGTTTTCGTCAAAATATGAAATTATCCATTTTTGCAAAAAATGCTTTGAAAACAAAAACATCCAACTATTACTTTAACTGAAATTTTGAAAGGCATTTTTTTTCGTTGAAATTGTCAAAATTAAAAGAGAAACAGAAATATATTCAAACTTTTATTATTTTACTTTCGTTAATCTACTATTAATTTATTGTAATCTAATAGTACAGACAATTGTCTAAAATTAAAAATGAGATGTAGGTAATAGTTAGAGCATGCACTTGAATATTTAGAAATATTTTACATTTGTCCAGCAGCCATTTTGGGACAAAATGAGAATAATAGGTTGTGATACCTGGTCATTCTAAGGATCTAGCTAGATAAAGAGCCGTTCTTAGCGATCTCTATGTTCTATGTAAGGAAAAAGCCTATATTAGATATCCCTGATATTTTTTCTTAAATAATGGTATAAAGTAGAATTATTTGAAGTAGGTATATCTCATTCACTTGCGGACATCCTGTGGATATTCTCATAATTTTTTCTCTTCAAATGGGTCTAAAATCGTACTTTCCAATATGGTAACCAAAAAAAGTTTTTTTTTTGTTATTTTAAATATTCAAAGTACCAAATTAATTATGCATATTTTATTTTTTGACCAACAAGTTTTGCAAAAATTTCCAAATAGGTGTGAACATATATTTTTCTATTCAATTAAGAAATATAATCTGCGCACCTTTACACTAAGGAAACATTTGAAACTAGTGAAAATATCAAGGTTGATATTTCTAAAAACGTTTAGCTGAGTGACTACTTACTGCTGATGGTTACATTGTTGCATAGTGTACCTATACTAATTTAAATTAATGTAATTGATCGACTTTTGGCTACCGCAATTTTGTACAGTGACTATCAGGTACATAAAAAAATATTTTATAAAAATTACGGGCAAGGAGAAAAATAGTTCACTATAATTAGTAGAAATAGCCTTGTAATAAACTGTTTCGCTGTTCTATTCTATTTCATTATAATGTAAATAATATATTTGTCTGTTAAATTGAAAAGGATTATGAATTGTTGCATCTTGAAAATTATTCCAAAATTTTTAAATACATTTCGTATTATGTGATATAATTTTTATTACTGATGTGCTCCTCGAATATAATTTTTGTTTTTTATAAATTAGACTATGCATCTTCGTAGCTATTTGATAGCAAATAAAAAACTACCAGTTTGAATAAAGTCTGTACTGTCTGTCCGTACATATAAAAAAGAAGGTAAAAAGTTTTGGTAGGCTTCTTATTGCGTAATAATGATGTTCTTTTTTAAGGAAATAATTAAAAATCCAAAATTGATAAAATAGTGTTCACAATAAATCAGTTTTCATTTTTTCTGGGTGTACATAAAAGTTTCAGCACTACGATACAAGAATCCTCAAATTCGCGGCACATCTGAAATCTCACTTAAAATTCAGCACTATTTTTTCGACATGGACGCGCGATACCGATCCAAGGGCGGTCACTTCCGGCACATACATTAATAAATAATGAAGTTCTTATGTGAACTTACCAGTTTTACAAACATGTTGTTGTCTCGTTGTTCGATCACTGTGCCAAACTACCAAAATTGGCTCAATATATACCGCTCTCACACCCTCGTTAACCATGAACTTATAACAAATAAAATCTTACCAATGCCAAAGAAATGTTCACCACTAAATGCAGATTAGGAACCTTTAACTGTCTCGACATGCCTGACTTTAGATGATAAATCTAGAGCAATTCTGCAATACACCCGTGTCAATCGGCGTGTCCGAATTTTGTTGCAGACAATCTATCGCTTGAAAGATATAATAACGATAATGCAAAATTCAGATGCTCTGCACTGATATTACAGTTTTCTAAACCGTTGTATTGAAGATAAAAATTAATTTCAATTTGTTTAAAAGTACCTGCCCTAATTTAAAAATATATACTTTATTATTATTTATTATTATTATTTATTTATGTATGGCATAGTTTTCCTTTATTTTATTAATTGGGTATTTTGTATTTTGCCATCTGCGAAAAAAATAAAATAAATCAATCAAATAAACCCTTGCCTCAAGAGGGTCAGCCAACAGATATATTTATGAAAATAGTTTTGCTTATACTCGACGGCCGAAATTATAGATAGTGATTCATCGCTAGCTCTTGGACTAGTAAGGAGGATGAGGCGTGCGGGGATCGAAAATCCATAGGCGTGTACACGTAAAAGGCAACAAGATGTAGAAAATATGGAAAAAATATAATAAAACATAACATCTATTATTTTTAGAGGTTTTATCGAGAAAACTTCAAAAATATTTTAGTAACATTTTGTTTTTAAATTGTAAGTGTTTTCTATAAAACGATGTCCTCTTGGGCATCGATAACCCACCACCACCCGGCTTACGCCGCCGCAAAATATTGTAATGTTTACTATTAATATATTTATCTAAGTAGGTACTTACATATTTTATAATAATTATCTCACGAATATTATCACTGTCACACTTTCACTTCACTGTCACATAACCACTTCACTATTAATATATTTCAATACTTACATATCACATTATTCACATTATATATTTCACATATCACTGTTGCTATCACTATCACTAGAATCATCTTCACCCAAATGAATAATGACTGGTTCTATGAACACTTCTACCGTTGTATCAAGATCCCACATACGTTGTTCCTCTTTCTGTGCATGTCCAATACACTTACACCATGTTTCAGCAGTGACGTGATTAATAGCATCCTGTAATAATAATTTCACGTCGTTTATTTTAAAGGTGGTGTTTTTTCGTGCGATTTCATTCTTTATTTGTGCCCAAACCAACTCAATTGGGTTTAATTCACAGTGGTATGGCGGTAAACGGAGTACACGAATTCCTCGATCTTTGGCCATCTCATCCACTACATACTTAATGTATTGACCTTTTTCTCTTTGGACAATTTTTAATAATTGTACTTTTAGCATGGTTTCTGTATATTCAATATTTTTCGATTGTAACCAGTCCATAATATTTCCTTTTCTCCATGCTGATGTCGGTAACATTTCAACTCTTCTACTATGATAAGGTGCGTTATCCATCACAACAACTGCTCCTGGCTCCAGATATGATAAAACATATTCAAACCATTTTTCAAACACGTCGCTGTTCATATCTTCATGATAATCTCCCGTTTTTCGTGACTCAAATACATGCAAACCATTTTCTAAAAATCCCGTATCGCTTCCAATATGTGTTATAATCAATCTTCGTCCTTTTCCAGAAGGTGCCTTTAATCCAGTAGAAAATCCATCTAAAAATGCTTGTCTCTTACTCTTAACATTACCATCCTGCCAAACTTTTGATACAGTATGACCTTCGTTTACCCATGTTTCATCCATGTAATATATCTTCTTACCAGATGCACGAAGTTCTCTTATTTTTTCTAAGTATTCTCTTCGCCATACCACAATTTCGTCTTTTTCAACGAGCATACTATTCCGATTCCGTTTCAAATATCGAAAATTCATGTCACGCATTATTCTTCTAAGAACCTTATCAGAGAAATTAGGAATATCCTCATCTTCAGCTATTGCAGCTTGAATTTTCTTTATCGTTGGTATTTCATTTCTAAAGAAAAATCCATGAATTTTCCTACGTATGGAGTATTTCACGTCAACGTCGACTTCTATTTTCTTCCTCCCTCGTGTTTCCACTTTTTTCTTCTTTGGATTCACTTCTACACTATTTTTTATGGCACGATAAACAGTAGCAACGGATACTTTTGTCAACGAACTACACATATCAACAGCTTCACTTACACTTGTATTAGAATTTCGCGACCGAATTCCTTTATACACGTTTTTTACCATTATTAATTCCGCATCGCATAGGTTAGGGCGTTTATGAGCAACAGACCGTTTGCTACAACCGGCACTTTGATCCATTTTAATTATTATTCCTACGTTTTAAAACGTCCCGATTGTATTTTTTTAATTTATAAATTTACTATAGTCACGGAATATGCAAACCCTCGCGCGCGCTTATAGTTTGACGTTTCTAACTACGGCTAACTCGAATTCTACGTACGTCCGTTTACACCCACTAAAAAGAGCATTTCCCTATCTGTAATAAGTGCGATAGACAGAGATAGGAAATAAATCGCGTTCAGTGTAACTCAGTCTATGACTGTTATAGATCCTATCGATGTGCAAAGAGAGCGGCACATCATTTAACATAAGCAAATAATATTGAACCGTTATAAAAATCATTTTAAGTTTTGTACACTTTACGGTAATAGTGTTTCTATATTAAGTATGAATCACTATCTATATTTTCGGCCGTCGAGTATAACTAAAATTATCATATTGAAAAAGCAGACGGATACAAAATACACATGAACTGAACAATGAATTTACAATGACTTCATTTTTAACTATTTTTGACAAATCCTAAAAGATGAAGTAATTAATAATAAATTTAAACTATCAAAAATAAGTGGAAACAAAAGTTCATAAGATGAAAACCCGCTTATAGTAGTACAATCAGCTAAAAATTTATCATTACAATTGTTACCCGAAAAATCCCATGCAAGATTCAAAACATGTTACAAGAATTTTAAGAAACAGAGAGCGGACAGGGGGATATTTTTTCTTTTCCTGAAAATGTTTTAATGGCTTATGTAGGTTAGTTATCTGAAAAAATTAAACCAAACAGCTTATGGACCCAATATTCTATACTACTAAATACTCTTAGCACTTATCATGACGTCGATATAACCAAATATTTCAAATTGAAAGCACCGCTGAAACGCAAGTCTGATGGCTACATACTAAAAAAGTTAAAAACTTTGACCTCCGACCAAGTTAACAAATTTCTTCGTGAAGCTCCTGACGCTCAGTATTTGTTTACTAAAGTGGCTTTAATTGTTGATATTTCGGAAGCTTGTAGGAAGCAAGCATGTCAATTTAAAGCATAAAATATATAAACCCTAGGATCGGCGACTCTTGTTAAAATACCGGATACTAAAACAAAACAACCAAGAGCATTACACGAAATTTTTAAGAAAGTTGCTAATCTTGGACCAACTGATATCCCGATTTTTTTTGGACTATCAGAGAGGAAAATAGGTACACCAAGCAACCGGTAGGTGTCAACAAATTTGGGAATATACCAGTGACGTCTCGCCAGGTGTAAGTGACGCACCGCTTCACCTAAAGATTCCGTTTGGTTGTGCAATTTAAAATTATTTTTGATTTTGTATAAATTTTATAATTTAGGTATAATTCTCTATTGAAAATGTATTGTGTTTGTTTGTTTTATACGCAGCAATAAACATAATAGCTACGGGGTGAACGCCTTATAAAAAACATTGCCTTCGTTGAGCGCGAACATCAACCTCGTACTATACAACGTATAGCACAAGCAAGTGACGCGGATCGAAATCAGTTTGTATATCGCTTCACTTCGTAGCGTTGTTTACGGCGGTTGTCATGGCAACGATTATAACGGTTCTTATTTAATATTTGTTTTGTATAATAATAATTTTAGAAATGTTTCCTATGTATGATCCAGTACGTATTTTATTGGAAACGCCATTTTCCAGATGGAAAATTGAGGACAACACGGATTTTTTAAATTGCGAGAGACCTGTGCCTTCTCTTGATGTGGAAAAAAGGAGGAAGTCAAAAGGCAAAGTGTACATTCGGAGATAAATGGTATTCGGAGTATAAGTAGTTGTGTGGAAGTGTTTATTTTAAAAAAACTTTTCTGTATGCCGTGTTTAATTGTTTCTATTTTTTATAAAATCTAAATGGAAATCCTTCTCGCGAACGTCAGTTTTTCGGTAATATTCAAAACTCAAATATATAAATATATAAATAACTCAAAATTTCCAAATTCAATTAAAGCTGTTTGACATTGAAATTTTGAAAATTTTTTGTTTTAGTAAATCAATGAATATGCTTCACCTATTCTCAATCACGATCTTCTACTGAAATATACCAAAAGTAATAGACAGTTATTTAAATTTACTTGATCCTGAATTTACGGGCCATTGCTTTCGTAGATCATCGACTTCTTGTGGACGCAGGTGGTGACATAACGACACTTAAGAAATCAACCGCTGTGTCAGAATCTATAGCAAATAAAATGGATCTTTCAAGTTTTGAATGCGATAAATGCACCATCAAATTCCGACAGTTCAAAAACAGGACCGTGAAGTGAAGCAGATACTGTACAGTTTGTGCCAGAACAATCGTTATTCCACACGTTAAACACACTTACATTGTCTCATCCTATACGTTTTTCTAATTGTAACAACATATTTTTAATGACGAAAAGCCTAAATAAAATGTCTCAGCGTCTACCGGGTTTTCAAAAAGTTTGGACCCCCCCCCCCCTCTATTTCAGAAAATACTGTTCAAACAAAAAATGATTAGGACAGAAGTTGCAGGGTTTTGAGTGAGCAATCCAACGGTGACCTTGACCATGACTTTGAAGGTCATTTAGAGGTCAAGTTGAACATTTTAAAAGGAACCGTATACTTTTAACACCGGAAATAGAAAAAATGGAAATTTTTACGTTCGGATATGACCTTGACCATGACCTTCAAGGTTATTTAGAGGTCATGTTGAAAATTTACGGTTCCATTTAAAATTTTCAACTTGACCTCTAAATGACCTTCAAGGTCATATCCGAACGTAAAAATTTTCATTTTTTCCATTTCCGGGGTCAAAAGCATATGGTTTCTTTTAAAATGTTTAATTTAACCTCTAAATGACCTTCAAGGTCATGGTCAAGGTCACCGTTGGATTGCTCACTCAAAACCCTGCACCTTTTGTCCTAATCATTTTTTTATTGAGCAGTATTTTCCGAGATAGAGGGGGGGGTTTCAAACTTTTTGAAAACCCGATATAATATTATGTATAATAATTTCTATACAGCTTCTTATTAAAAATTGTTATTAATTTGTGTTTAGAAAAGTAAAATATTTAGTAATGTTTTTCTTTTTTCGTACGTTGAGGGTTATGGGAAAAAATTGCGTGATTTACGCATTCGACTAATCCGTCGTGCGTGAAATATCACACCCACCCGTATGTTAAATGCAACTTTCGACGCTCGTTATGTAATATACTATTCTTCTCTTCCTTGAATGTGCGTTATTTTGGTAATTTTATCGTGTACTAGCTTCATATGGCTAATTTCATAATTGATTTGATACGACCTCGTTTTACATAATGTATTTGGAGCGTTCAAGCTTGCCGGTAAGCTTAAGACAGACATTACTTCTGATTTATTCAAGGGCGAATGATACGCCTCCTTCAGAACGCTCCATTACGCTTTAATCACTAATTATACGTTTCGGCGATTCTGTCTTGATACACTTACACTCTTCGAGTGGTAAGTGATCCTAATTTGAACATCAACACTGAAAGCTTTCAAACGCACGGGAGCAGGAAGTTGCCTACGTACGCAAGCAATTTTTTTATCTGTCCGCTTTTCGGCCCAGTTATGACGCAATCTGATTGTTTCCGAGGGGACCTTTTCGTTGCCTTAGAATTTGCCCGGCAAGGACATGAATTTTAAAACTTTTAATTTAGTATAGAATGTGGTGCTCGACAAGACCAATGCATTGGCTAAAGCATGTAAAGGGTTCGTACACGTTGTTTGGGTGGATTGCTTTATTTGCTTGTTTGTTTACATTACAGCATTGTGCTTGTTTATTTTATTTTTTTGAGGAATGAGTCTTACATTTTTAATCAAAAGACTATCTGTGCACAATGTGGAGTTCTGAATTGTAATTAAGTTTGTGGTTAGGAGTAATTGTTGCAATTTATGGGTGCAGTGGTAAAACTTGCAGCTAATGTCATAATTAAATTACTATAAAGGGTGGTGGTGCATGGGTAAGACAGAAAGAGAAGGTTCGAAATATTTATAAATAAACTGCTGTGTCAGATGGATCAGCTACAATAGTCATAGGTAGATATTTTCTTTATTAGGTTTTGATTATCCTGCTGGTCTAACTTAGAGCAATCTAAATGATATAATTCTTTTGAGAAAATCGCAAAAAATGTTTTTCTTATGCCATCTATCATTTTATACAAACTAGAGAATATCGTCAATAGTTTCCAAAATTTTTCTAAAAGGATATGTTTATTAGACTGCGCCAAAAAAATCGACTATTTTTTTTTGAAAGATATATCGAGAATATCATTCAGAATGACGAAAAAAATATATAGTGAGAGTTTGAGCCCTTAATATTAGTTTTAAGAGGTCTATCATCCCAAGTTTCGATTTTTTATTCCTGATACCATTTTAGCGTCAAAACTGCCAAACCATCGATTTAAAAAAATTTATCTACTTATATTTGTAAAGGAAATTGAATGCCCTACAAAAAATGGTCTGATTGAAATTTTTTGGCAGACGAGCCGTTTTCATGTAATCAAGCCTTGAAAATTGATATGTTTTTACAATTTGACTTTTTATATTTCGAATTTTGTAAATAACGAACAAATTAATATCTGAAAAAGTACAGTACATATTTTCAAAGGAAATTTAATGGTTTACAAAAAAGGTCTCTTAAGATTTTTGCATAAATTTACCCCTTCAAAAGTTATTCACGATATTGTTTTTTTCACTCAACAAATTGATATTATACATCAACGACAATTATTATTCTATAAATATAATCACCAAAAATATCCAAAATTCATAATATATTCAAATTTATTCTCGTTCAATATGTATACAATATCATATGAAAAATCAGATTATGGCTCATAAAATAGTAGTATCAATGAAATACAGAAAAAAATCATTGTATCTTTATTCTGTATAGCTTATATTTCATAAGAAATCATATATCTTTTACAATTAAAACATTATAATTAACTATTAATTAGATTAAAATTTATCACATTAACGACTTTTTATAGCAATTCAAGGTCATTTTCACTCAGTTGGCGTTCGCAATAGATGATGCGGTTATTAAGGAAAAGGGGGAGTATTTTCACTCGTCATAACGCTTAATAAGTTGAGAAAAAGCAAAACAAATAGAGAGGGAATGGGAGGAAAGTTGATGGACCCGAATTCGTATATATTAATGAATATAATATTATAGATAAATATACTTCAGTTGATTCATGATTGTTATTCTTAAAATTATTTTGAAATAGAAAAACTACTTTCTTGTAGAAAAAATAGCTATTGAGCGAAAATGAATTTGAATATATTATGAATTTTGGATATTTTTGGTGATAGAATAATAATTGTCGATAATGTATAATATCAATTTGTTCCATTGAGTGAAAAAAATTGGGTCCAAAACCAAAAAAAACAAAAATTTAATTTTTACTTCAGCTTCAATCGTGAATAACTTTTGGAGGTGTAGATTTACGCAAAAATGTTAAGAGACCTTTTTTCTAGGGCATTAAATTTCTTTTGAAAATCTGTATTGTTCTTTCTCAGATATTAATTTTTCGTTATTTATAAAATTCCAAATTTAAAAAGTCAAATCGAAAAAACATATCAATTTTCAAGGCTTGATTACATGGAAAAAGCTCGTCTGTAGAAATTTTTCAATCAGACCTTTTTTGTAGGGCATTTAATTTCCTTAAAAAATTTATGCAGATAAATTTTTTTACCTCTATGGTTTAGCAGTTTTGACGCAAAAATGGGATCAGGAATAAAAAATCGAAACTAGCGATGATCTCTTAATGATGATCTCTTAAAACTAATATTAAGGGCTCAAACCTCACAATATTTTTGTTCCTCATTCTGAATGATATTCTTGATACATCTTTCAAAAAAAAATAGTCGATTTTTTTGACTCAGTCTAATGTTTATATTATAAATTGTTATTACTCAGAGCAACCGACAATGATTTTAATAGTAAATATATAGTGTTCTAAATGCAATAAATTAGACAACCTTACAAAAACAGCTTTAATTCTGTTTATTCATTGATTGACTAATGGTATGTATGTACTGTTTTCGTATCTGATAAAGCCTCCTAATATATACCGATTGTGAAAGATTCACAACCAAATTAATTTGCACATTGAAGAATGTTTAAATGACAGAACAGTTTCCTTTTTTGTTTTATTTTTTAAAATTAAATGAAAATACCTAACTAAATGCCAATAAATGCAGGACAGTAATAAATCCTTTAAATTTAATGAGAAATAAATCCAATTTGTCATGAAACTGTGACAGATATGAAAAAATTTCAATAGAGTAAAAAAATCTTTGAAATGTTATTTTTTTCCCTTTTTTAAATTAATTGAACTCATATCTCGTCACTGGCTGCATAGGAGACTTGATATTGCTATATGTTACTGCGGCCACTCTTTATACTAAATTTCTTTTCAATAGCTCCGTCTATTCAGAAAATATGATAAATCTATATTTTTAACCTATATTTTTTCTTGACTTTGACATCCTGTATCTATGAAACATACTGTTTATTTTTAAATGTTCTATCTCGCACTCAACGATTTGCTGTTAAATCTGACTCACTCTGTATAGTATATAATAATGCAATAATATCATTAAATGACATTAAATATAATAGAACAGGGCAACTGACTGAGGATTAAAAAAAATCTTAATAATTTGTGGAAACAAAAACTATGGTTGGGTATTTCCATGTACATTGCATGGTTTTTCGTATAAATGATAATTCTCGGTTTCACGTGCAAAATTACTAATTTATTGTTTAATAATTTAAAAAACAAAGAGAAATAAGTGGGCAAATTATACTTTAGAGCAATACGTGAGCATTAAAGCAATGAAGTTTTGCATATCGTTAGCACGATATATCATTAAATCTATTATCTGATTATAATCCAAGTTCTAGCTTTTTAAACATATCACAATTTCCGTTAAATATAGGTAGCTTTATTATATACAGTTTTTATATTACAATTTTCTTTTACTATACATTCTCTGCTTAAGTATATTAACGCATTGTACATATTAACACTATTGTTACTGCCATATTCCTTAGTTGAGTCTAAGATCCGGTAAATTTGTTTCGTATTTGTTGGACTTTGCGACCTTCAACTTTTTTGTGCGATGTTTTTTATTTTCCGCAAAATATTGGTACCTTTTATACAGGATATTTACAGCTACACATGAATTATTTCAAATCATTAAATATTATTGTAATACTGAATTTTTTTTGCAATTCTCCAGAAGTGAACTCAAAATTCATAATGATTAGAAACAAATATACCTATTTTAATTTTAAAGGGAAATAATTTTTTGGGCAGAGCAACAACTTTTTGTGCAATGTTAACAGAAAATTACAAGTGAATGTGGAATATTTATATTTATTATTATAATTCAAAACAGCAGTGAAAAAATTGGCGAAAACATAAAAATAGTTGAATCCAGATGTGTAACAAAGTAAACGTTTGTATTATTTTCTTCGTTTCTTTTAAATTACTTATTTTTTTCTAATGTTTGTATTGTTTAATTTCTATCACATGCAGTTATCCATTTGTTAGTTTATATAATATGATCATTTGTTGTCATATTCGTGGATATTCTTATTCTTCAATTGTAAATAAATAAATAAATAAATAAAGCATCAATTAAAACATATAGATAATTTAAAACAATACGGTGGTGTGGGTGAAGATTTTGAGTTCATTAGAAATTATTTGTTCTTCTGGAAATTATAAATTTGGTGAAAAATGCATTGAGTACTTATATTCCACGAATACCTATGTACTGACAACAAGCTTTAGGGATTAAGGAAACTATTTCGAATAGGTCATTTTTTATTTTGTAACAAAATATATATATAAAATATATAACAATATTTACAGGTTCGTTGAGTTCAGTGCGATTTAGATTTTAGCAATAGGCGTGGTTCCGGCAATCGTTCGTAGGTGTTTGGCGGACGTTCTGGGATTGTGCAAGAAACGCGGAGACCTTCTGATAAGCGGGAGTGTCATATTGGACACTTGGAGTAGCAGCAGCAGTCCGGTAGGATTGTTGTTGACCTAGAATAAATATATCATTTACGTATGTCTTTGTTTCAATGGATATAAAATAAATAAATAATATTAGGTATGTAATTTATCATCAGATACTTTTGGAGCTTCTGAAATATTTGAAAATATTTATAATTGAAAAGTTAAATGTTTATGAAATATAATCGTTCATTTGTTTTATAGTGCGCACAAGATTTTACATGTGCAGCGTGTTTCAGAATGAATTTAATTTATAATTTGAGTTTAAATTGTCAATATAAGCAAGAGTCCCATGAAGGAAAGTCTGGAGTCTTCATTATCAAGATACGCAGGGTGTGGAGCTCTAAAAAAGTCAGGTTTTCTAAAATATTTCTACGCTTGACGTAATCTGATGAGAAACTTCGACTAAGAATATATCTATAAAGCTAAAAATCGCTGAATTCATAAATATGTCAACCAGTGGTGGAAGTACAGCCAGTCATTATTAGTAAGAACCCCGAAAATTCCATGCCAATGAATGTTTTGAAAATGTGTTCATGGCTTTTAATAGACCCTTTTAGTGTGACGTCGCATATTTAGGCAACCCGCAACAAATTGTCGTAGTTAAAATTACAGACCGAATCTGACCCTTGTGTACTATAAAAATGAACAACTTTAAATTAAGCTATTTTTACAAGGATTTAGAAGTATTTAAGAACAACCAACACGTGTTTCTTAAAATAGATACACTAATGTGCTTAAAACTTACAAGAAACGATATAAAAGAATATTCGTATTTAAATAAAGTAAAATTTTAACATTAGCCGTGTTATTCCTAATGCGCATGCTTGGAAAGAATAGCCTCATACGCAGGTGAGATCTTGTTGATATGTCATCGCTTATTTTTTCTTCTTTTCGTTTAGTCTTGGCAGTTTCTAGTTCTGCTAAATATTTTTATTATTTTTCTTGGTGTTGTGCTGTGATAGAGTGTTTATCGAGTGTTTTTTCTTCAAGTGGTTTATTATAGACGTACTCTTAGCCATAACCAAACATTTCCTGAATGATATCCTGTTGCGAGGCTACTTCGCTTACATGAAATTATTTTTAATTATTAACTTCTATTAAAGTCAATATTGTTCTATAAATTTAAATATACAGGGTGATTCACAACTTATCCAAAAAATGGCGGCATGAGAAATGGAGTTAATATCGTAAAAAAAATTTTTGTAAAATCCTTATAGTTTTCGAGAAAAAAATTATTGAAGTTATAGTACATTCAACCACTACATAGCTGGACAACTGTAGTCTCTAGAGTCATTCGCAATACGCGTGGAGAGCCACGTGGCCTCAGCGATTCCGAATACTGAAATCCGATTTTGCAATCGTCGTTGCGCTTGTGTTTACCTGTTATCTGTGGCGTTTACAATAGTGTTTTAGCAGCTAGTGTCAAAAATGGTTTGCGTGTATAGCAAGTTGGAGTTGATAGATATCATTTTAATTTATGGTGAAGCATTTGTGTTATGGTGAAGCAAGACAACATTTGTGTTAGTTCGTAGAAACTGAGTAAGATGGACCCAAATGTGTTTACACGTTGGTGGATAAAATTTTGAACAATTGTTGTTGTAACATCGGGTATGTCAAATGATTTCATTATTTAAAAGCACAAATTAATTTTACTAATTAATAAAGGCAAAAGCAGTTGAATTTGCCGATACAAAATAGGTGCTATAAAATCTATTTATTTCTTTCCTCGCGAAAGTTTTTGTCCGTTTTTATCACACCGCCATGCCGGTCGCATTGTGCTAGTTCAGGTTTTACAGTGGACCTGTTTCCAGTTCCGTGCAGAAATGTATTTTTTAAATAATTTTAGAACTGCCCTTTTTGATTTTTTATTTTTAAAATTGTATTTGTAAGGATCCCCTGTACATACAGATTTTTTTTTTGGATAAGTTCTGAATCACCCTGTATAAATTCTATAATTCTTTTAGTTTGTTATTTGGGGTTTGAAACTTAAATATTTCTAATATTACCAGAATATCGCGATATTTAAGGTTATGACAAAGAAGACATACTTTTGAAATTTATATCCAAAATACACAAGGTCGAAAATCGATCTAATAAAAATATTGAGAAATTCTTCATGACAATGTGCACTATGGGGTTGCTATTATTTGGCGTATGTGACGTCACTACTAAAAAGTTTTATTCTTCTACGAAAAAAAAAAAAAACGGATCTTATTTCAGTTTCGACATCTTTTTAATTTATATCAATTCATTATTAGGCATTTTATTGCATCTAAAATAAGGGGAGAACTATTTATAGTTTTGGCTTTAGAAATCATTGGCATATAAATTTTACTATTTGTTGGAGGTAGCAGGAGCATAGCATTGAAAAAAAATTTAAAAATTGCCCGGTAATATTTTTTTCTTTCGATGTGTATGTACATTGTGCAGCAAATGTAATGTAATTGATCCACGTTTTAGTAATAAAGTTCTAACAACTATTTTGTAAAACGAATATTTCTAGAATTAATTTAGATCTATTGAAGTACTTAATAATGGTGAAGTATTAAAAAAAATATCAAATGTCGTTGAATTTATGGGATTCTTAGCTTTCAGTATCTCGTTGATATATTTATCTACAAATTCAACATATTTTTACCTTTTATTAGATGAATCATTCGCCTAAGTTTTATTATTTTCCGTCAATCATCTTCAGAAATGTTTTAGAAACTTTTTTTATTTTAAGACCCCATTTCTTGAAAATTAAACTATTTCGACAATTTTTGTTTGGACAGTTAATTCTAAAACGTCCTGTATAAATATTAGAATAAATATGAATGAATTATTTCATATAATAAATCAAGCAAGTAGTTTTTGTGTACAAATGGAATAAAAAGCAGTAAATATTAAAAAAAACAAGCTTGCGCGGGAATTTTGACTTTTCCTATTTTTCTATAATGTCTGGAAATGTAAATGCCCATAATTTTCAGTTCTAAATTATTCAGCTTCTCACTGGTTTTCTTCACTACTTCCGTTTCACGATTTTTCAGCCTAAGGTGGTCCTCACACTACAACTCAAAGATTATTTGACGCTTTAGATTACAGTATATTTAAGTGACCTTGAATAATATTTCTTATATAAATATTCGTCCAAAATACGTGAAAGTATTTCAAAGATTAGGCACATGTAGAGTAATCTTACCGCAAGTTTTATTTTCAAATTTTATATAGGTACATTTGTATTTCCGGTATAATAATAAGTTTAGGTGAATTAAATCAGTAACAATATTGTCAGTCCACATATAGCTTTTTTTTTAATGAAATGCTTTAACATTAAGTTTTTTTTTTAAAGAACTAAAACGAAAGTTTCGAAAATCGTATTATTTTAAACAATTTGTAGTGAATTGCGAAAAGTTTCTACCGTGAATTTTATATGTATTTTAAAAATACTCAATAACCTCAAACGAGACTGAGAGACGAATTGATATTCATAATATTTTTTCATCTAACAATTTTGATTTGACTTTACGTTATATGTCCTTAAGAAATGAATAATAATTATAATTTATCTCTCCTGCGGCATGCTTTTTCCATTTAATTTCAATTAAAGTTAATAATTAAAAAAGCATGTTCGTATTAACTAAAGGTCACAACCTTCATATATGACAACCTAACAAGTCAGTTCAATATGTTACTTAGACATTGATATAAAAATGTATTAAGTAGATACTATTTTTCCAAACATATGTTCCAAATTTGTTCCAAGGCCATTATATCGTCCGATGACCTACTGTATATACAGTCTGCGCTAATATCGACAATTTCGAGAGATTTTTCATATTTCTGGAAGAGATAAACGTAAGGTAGTTGAGATGTCTCGAGCTCTGTTTTCGAGGAAAATTGGAATTTTATCATTCACACACGAAATACGTCTATGCCACTTTTTTCCTTAAAGAAAAATAAATTTGATTTGTATCTCAATAATTGGAAGTGAAAGAATAGAAAATTACGGCGAATCCCTTTGGATTCTATGCAAAGAACTGAATAATAAAAATTTTTACAAAAAAAGAAATAAAAGTTCCCAAATAAAAAAGTAGTACAAAAAACGCTCAAAAGTGAAAATGTGATTTCCCCTTAAACAAATTAAAATATAAATATGTGGTAGGTATTCATTATTCATTTTTTCTCGAAAATCGAATCCCACGTATCTTAGCTACCTCTTGTCTGTTTTCTCATTGTCAGTAAATTGAGAAACTATAAAAATGTCGATATCAGTCATTTATGTACATACGATTAAAAGAAATAATCGGATAAATAGTGGTCATGTTACTAGATTGTTTATTTTCATTTAGTATGGTACAATACATTTTCACTTTAGTCAGTTTTTGACGTTTCATCTTCCATATACAATTCTATCGATGTACACCCGAACATTTCCCTCAAGTTTCGTAACCAGGATGTTTTCCTCTTGCCCGCAATTCTCACTCGGCCCTGCATCTTATCGTTCATGGCAATGTCTACCATGAAATGTTTGGTACCTATGCGATGATAGACGTAACATTGGCAACGGGTTTCTATGGTTTTTACTGTTTTCGTTACTTCTAGTCCTTCTCCCATACTATCAAATATTTCGACGTTATGTATCTTTTCAGTCCAAGAAATGTTAAAAATTTTCTTGTATATCCATTCCTCAAATGCTTCAAGCTCGTGCATGTCGTCTTTTGTCAACGTTCGATTTTCCATCCCGTGGAAAAGCGTAGTGGAGACGTAATATTTCACCATACGTGTTCTTAATTCAATGCTGACGTTTTTGTTGCACAGGAGGGGTCTCATTTTCATTAGGTCATTTTTTGCTGTCTCAATCCTAGTTTGAACTTCTTCTGTTTGGTTTCTGGGTTCGGTTTTTAAGTTATTGTTATTTATTTCGTTTTCTTTCTCGATGTTAACAGTATCTACCGCTGTACTGTGATGTTCTTTTTCTTCTTTAATAGTGCCAACCCCTTTACTGTGATCATTTCTCTCTTTCTTAATAAATCTGATGTTGGTGGGTATATACACGTATATTATTCTTGGGAATCCTGAATTAATTAATATGACATGACAATGTGGAAAACATTTAATTCTTTTAGCATCCAAATGTGTTATATAAGTGGAACTAGCTTATTCAATGATGTTAACACGAGAATGTGGTGTATTTGACTGTCACTTCCTTGTTCTTGAAGATATCTTTATTCACTAATTTTTCACGATTAATTCATTTGTTTTATAAAAAAGAACAGTTTACCATCGCATTCTAATGATATACAGGATGTCTCAGAAAACGGTAGTCATACAGAAACAACAGTTCCGTTAAAAACAATTGAATTTAAGACAACTTACTTTAATCTTGGATAATTTGAAAGTTAAAGTTAAAGTCAATACTTCAGTACATATGTAAGGTATTCGATTCAAATTTGGTGCATGTTATATACATAAATGAAGCAATAAAAATATTCTTCAAACATCTCATTTCCTGCATAAGTGGCGCGTACGGGGGTGTGTGTATTTTCTCCGTTTGTGGATCTATTCAGGCAAATAACAAAATTCGTGTCTATCCCACGAATAATATTTAAGGCAAAAAAAATATTTTCAACAAGAGTCACATATCCCCCCGTACACCATTGATGCGGTTAAATAAATGTTTGAAAATTATTTTTTTCTACAGCTGCTGTTCAAAACACGAATTTCCTCACCACTTACTGCGCGTAAATTAGATAATTTCTCATGAGACTTAAAACACGAAAAAAAGTTACATAATTCTACCACAGTGACATGAATATGACGAAAAAATTTCTTCTGCACAGTTCAACTTATGTTTCACGACTCAAACAAATGTCTGTTTATGTTAAATTAACAGTTATTCTCATATTAAAAATACTCCAGTAAAAAAATACTTACACAATTATTTGTTAAGTGATGATTATTTGGAAAATACCGTACTCCAAAATAGAGAAAAAAAATTCTACTTAAAAAAAATATTTTAAACGGTAAATAGCAATTTCTGTGGACAAAAAGTGTAACCATACAAAAAATATATTGTGCAATTTGTGCTATTCTCAATTCTATTTATTTTTTTTATGAAATAAATGAATCCGTCGTAGAAAAATCATATTTTGCTTTTCCAATATCATCAAGGACAACGAAATTACAATTATAGTATTATATTTTTGCGTGGTGACCCTGTGTATTTGATGGTAATAAGTATATTTGATAGTAATAACTATATTCGAATTTAATATGTTAGTATAAACTTAGTTGGTCGAACGTCATTACTATTCATGTGAACTAAATTTATACAGGGTGGCCAAATGAAAACGAAACAGAGCCATTTTGAGGAACTGCGTCAACATTGTAGAAAAACGCTCAGACCCGTCGATTTTAGATTAAAGGGGGACATTCTTTGCTGGTATTTTTAACTCCGCCACTTTCACCCCCAAATAAGGGTAAGCATCACCCCAAAATATTTAAATGGCATTGGGGGTTGAGTAATATTTCTTTTGAAAGCTCTTACAATTCTCTTTACAACAGACTTTAAATTTTATAATTCCGCCCAATACTTTGAAAAAATTTTACATTTTAAAATTTAAATTATGTTTAGTTAATTACTTACTACTTAGTTGATTAAATGTTCAAACTGATGACCGCCCGTATACATACAAGAATAAAGATTTTGTTCGAACGTTCGCGCACATTCCGAAGCATTTTCGGAGTGATTCGACGGCAGTCGTCGACGATTCTTTGACGCAAATCTTCCAGCGACGCTGGCTGTGTTTTATAGATTTACTTTTTAGTTATCCCCACAAAAAGAAATCAAGAGGCGATAAATCCGGTGATCGTCACTCAATGCTGCCTCTTCTCTCAATCCAATTCTGTAGAAAACGTTGGTCCAAATACTGACGGACAATAAGGCATAATGCGGAGGAGCACCGTCCTGTTGAAAAATCAAATGGTCTTCATCATACTCTGGAACATTTTCAATAATATCAGTCAAGGCAGGGTAAATAGCGTCTTCCAGTAATTGCAAATACATTTGGCCAGTCAAATTACCAGGTAGAAAAAAAGGACCCACCAGCCGGTCACCGAAAATTCCAGCCCATACATTTAATTTTTCCGGTTGCTGTGTATGCACCTCGTGAAAAACTCTTGGGTTTGAATCGGACCAATAGCGGCAATTGTGACGATTTACCGTCCCGTTCAAGAAAAAACTGCATTCATCAGAAAAACAGATGTTAAAAAGGAACTGTGGATCGTTCCCTGCTCGCTCACTCATTATTTCGCAAAATTGCAAACGGCGGTCATAATCATCCTCATGAAGTTCCTGGACTAAATGTATTTTGTATGGATGGAATTTATTCTTCTTCAAAATGGTTTGTATGCTAGTTCGATTGATCCCAGACACAGATGCCAGCTGCCTCGTACTTAATGTAGGATCAAGATGAACTTGTCCCAAAACTGCAACTTCACTAGCTTCATTAACTATAGGTTTTTCAATTTCTCGTTTTTTATTGGCTACGTTCCCTGTCTCTTGAAATTTTTTTACTAACTCTAGAACATACTTCCTCCTGACATGTCGATCTTGATGTTGTTCATTAAATAGCTGAGCTGTTCTATTCGCACATTTATTGTTCATAAAGTAAAGCGAAATGATATCTACCCTTTCCGCAATGGAATAAACCATAGTGTTTAATTTTCAAAAACACAATTAAATAAACTACCAACCAACGCTTCCAAATAATACTAGAAAATAATTTGGAATCCACTAATTTTACGTTCATTGTGTGTGTATAGCATTCATTTCTGTTTTTTTTACGAAAGTGATAACAAATCGTCAAAAACCGACGTAACGCAAGAAATACTAAATTTATACCATTGGCGTACTTAACTCGAATGACTGACATTTTTACCGTTACTAATTGTTTGTACATAAGTTTCAATTTTAAAATCAAAATTCTTAATAAGTATTGGGAAGAATTATAAAATTTAAAGTCTGCTGTAAAGAGAATTGTAAGAGCTTTTAAAAGAAATATTACTCAACGCCCAATGCCATTTAAATATTTTGGGGTGATGCTTACCCTTGCTTGGGGGGTGAAAGTGGCGGAGTCAAAAATACCAGCAAAGAATGTCCCCCTTTAATCTAAAATCGACGGGTCTGAGCGTCTGAGCGTTTTTCTACAATCTTGACGCAGTTCCTGAAAATGGCTCTGTTTCATTTTCATTTGGGCACCCTGTATGTAACAGTTTAATGAAATAATTGGTGTTTAAATAGTGTTTAAAATGTACCTTTTTTATTGTTTTAAACTATAACCGCATTCCTTAGCAATTTGAATTGAAATGGAATGGAATAAACTTTACAATAAGAAATCAGCTAAAAACGTTAAAAGTGTACAATTGTTATTTATCTGATATTTTAAACAAACGAATTTACCTGGGTGATATTCAGCTTCATCTAGACCTTCGCCGTGGTAATCACCATCCCCGATGTATTCTCCTCTGTCCAAGGCTCTTCTCTGCTCAGGTGTGTACTGGTCCTCTCTGGAAGACTTGGCACTTTGTTGAGGAGGAGCATATTTTTGAGGAGCAGCGTGCTGTTGACGAGGGGCAAACTGTTGGGAAGGGGTAAATGGTTGAGGAGAGGCATACTGTTGACGAGAGTTGTACCGTTGAGGAGGAGCGTACTGTGGACGATCGCTATCCTGTTGTGCTGCTACATATTGTTGTTTAGATGGAGCAGGTGGGTTGTACTGTTGAGTCCGGGCAGAACTTGGCACGTACTCGTACTCGGGTTGGGAGTATTTTTGCTGTTGGACAATGGGGGTTGCCGTGTATCTGAGTTGATAAATTGGTTGTTTAGGTTGAAAAGTTTGTGTTTCTTGATATGAGGAAGATGTTTGAAGTCGACGTCGCTCCTCGAAGCCTTTAACGGAAGACACGCCGTAGTTGGTGCATACGGGGAAGTTGGGACAACTCTTGGGGTCCAGTCCGGCTGGGTAACGGGCGGCGGACTTGCCTCCTACTGAGGGTTCTTGGTACGCTCCATTGGTTAAAGACAAGAGGCAAGCCGTTAGGGTCTGTAAAAGTAGTGATATGTTATATATGTATATGGAGATAAAACTAGATATCTTAGACAGGGTGGTTTAGAAAAGGTACACAGGTTTAAGGAATTATGGAACATCAAAAAAGTATAAAGATTTATCTTTATTAAAACCAATGCTAATTTTGTAATCGTTCAACTGACGCTTTATAACATTAGTAGAGTCTATAACTGCCACATTGATCAGTTGCTGTCCGTATATTTGATAGTGATCTGGGACATTGTGACTTGGGAATGGCATTTGTTGTCCAAAATCCATCCAAGTTTGATCAGCGTGGTGTCAAACGGTTTTTGTACGCTGACGGTTTGCAACCACTGCAAATTCATGCAAACAGTGTATGGAAGAGCGGGTATGTAATGGTGCTGAAAATTTAAGGATAGAAAAGAGGGGACCAAAGATGAACTGTGCATTGCGTCTACAGATATCAATATGACGTGTGCATCATTACAGAAAATCGGCAATTAGAGCAGTTTCAGAAAATGAGAGTGCAGGATGCGTCTTTAGAATTGTACACAAATTTCATTACAGCTAAGTTTGCTGCCATGGGATCCCCGTATTTGTCTGAGGTCCAAAAATGATTGTGATCGTGGAGTACAGAGAAAATGGTAATGACTCTCTCCTGCTAATCAATGATGGTGTTATTATTTTGAACCATCTAAGTTGTTGTTCATTCCAAAGAAGTTTAAAGCAGATTCTTGTGCAGGCTTCTCCTTCACTATAGTGATTGAATTTGTAATATAAAATATTCAACAAAAGGAATGGAGGATTTTAGAGCATTTACCCTGTAGCTCAAACCTGCTGCCTTGTATATTCCATATTGTTGAATCACTGAAAAGGCGCAGAAGTACAAAATGCTGTCATTTTTCAATCAGCAACCGCAATAATTCATTGGCTGGCGGAACAATGGGATGGGTGTCTCAATTTTGATGGTAATTATTGTGATTATATTTGTGAATAAACTTTTGTAGATCAAAGATGTATTTCAATTGAACACACGTCGTATGTAATATAAATTATAAGTAGGTATGTGCTACTTCATAACAACATAAATTTTCAAGTTTGTAAAATTGTACTAACAATAGGTGACTTGATCTAAATTAGTTTATTTTGTGGCATATTTATTTTTACTTTCTCTCTCTTCATATTACAGAGTATAAAATGTCACTAAGTAAGGTGGTACGAGTGACCCGTAGCACATTAAAAAAACTCATGTGTACCAAATTTCAACATATATATTATTTCCTGAAACAATAAGGCTAAAAGTTAACTAAAAGAAAATCGTACTTGATCTAGAATCTATCTCAAATAGAGAAGGTGACAGAACGAAATCGTCTTACTTTTCGATGTTCTATCTTGGTATCTTCTTCTAAAACACCAAGTGTATATTACAGGGTGACCCAGAACTGATGGTTGGCCGCCATTACAGGAAAATGCAAAGAGCAAATAGGAAATCGCAAACGCGGATTTTTATGGCAAAATGTTATGGGTGGTTAATATTCCATCTTTGTAAGTTTATCGCCGCCTGGGGTGTGACATCATTAAACTTATTTTTGCAAATTCATAAATATATTTTCATAAAAAATTTTTGTTTCTCCAAAACTTTTCTCATTCAAAAGATATTACGATTATCTTTTTTTCTGTGGCAACGTTAATAAAATTAGTGAATAAATTTGATCGGGCCATTGTTTTCTTCTATACATCATTCATCATAACTTTTGAACGGAAAGTGATATCGAAAAAAAAGATTTTTTGATGTAATAAATATTTGTGAAATTGTGACGTCACAAACCTTATTAATTTATAATTTTATGTCAAATACTCAAATCATGACAAAATTTCCACTTGAAGATTCCTATTTGCTCATTCTGTGGCGGAGTTTCGCTTTAAATACATATCAAGATGAAAATTTAGAAAATGTATGACAAATCGCTTATAAGGTTGAAGTACTTATAGAATTATATCTATAAAAGTGATGAGAAAGCTGTTTATGAAATCGTTATTAAAGGAATAGGAACTGTGGAAAAAATACACGGAAACCATACATTAAAAATGAATGTGATCAATCAAATTAGGGAAGAAATTCCATAAACATTATCCAAAAAGTAAAAAGTCTCAGAGATAGCGACGGAGCTGTTTTCGTTTTGTTTTCATATCATCAAAAGAACTTGACGAATATAGTCTACACAAACACATAATGTAACTTTTGGAATTTGACGACTATATTCAAATTTACTTTCAAACTCAAACGATTTTCTTTATATCAAACGTGGAGTATATGGCCATTATTAGTAATAATTACTCGACTTTCAATATATGCAAGATTTGATTTGATAAATTATGTTCACTTTTTTAAATTAGTACTTTCTAATATTGCTATACGTTTTCTTATAGGTACAGTTTTTTATGAAATTTTACACAATACAATTGAAAGTATTTACTGATACTTAATAATGTACTTAATGATACTTAAAATGTATAGAACTGTAGATATATCTTTCGAAACACATTACATAGTTTAGTTGAAATCAGGAAATCAGAAATATGCTTGTGTTAAAATATTTAGTACGACATCTGCAAAATAGATGGTTAGCATAAAACGAAATTAAATCTTATAAAATAACTGTGTACCAGTGCTGGGTATTAAATTTGTTGATATACCAAAATAGAATGGCAGAAAATATTGTATTTGTCTGTCAGTCAATTTGAAGAATGTTCTTCTTTTTATAAACGTCAACAAATTGTCCTTTGATTAGGATGCTATATCAACAACTTTTAAACTAGGTAAACTTTGATACAAATCACTGTCAGTTGACATGCAAAAGAAGATTTGTAGATGTAAACAAAGGAAAAATATAGAAACGTTATTACAAGACCATGTATACGTGCAAAATTCTCTTAATTTTTTAATAAACATTTCAAAAAGGTCGTATTTTACAATAATAAACGAACTTTTATAAAGCAATTCAAATAAATGGTTGCTAATTTAATCTAACAGTGATGTCAAATCAGCATTTTATTTAAATTAACGATTAACTTTGGTTGACTCGGGCACTCGTGCAAAAAATATCGAATATATGTACTGGGTATTTCGTAATAAACGTCACAAGCTCCTAATTCCACCATTTTTTGTCCGATTTTAAAAAACAAAAGATTAACGTTAATTATCACTTTTATAATGTCTATTTAATGACAGGTGACTCTGATATAGGACAACTTAATATTTGCCTCAACTTTTGCCAAAATATACGAAAAAAGTAGGTACCTATATGAAATACTTATTAACATTAATTTGAGTGCTATTAAATTGTCAGATGTGCCATAAAAAATCAAATAATTATAGAGATAAATGTCGCTTAAGGTAGAAACATGTATTATCATACATGACAATATTTGTATATTTCTGCCTTGAAGCTTCTACATTAAATTTAGTAGGTATATTAATAAAAACAATATTATTATTCAGTGCAATGGCAAGTCAAGTTATAATATGTAGTTGGATTCAAGAGAAAAATCTTTATTATATTAAGTACAATAATAATACCGTTTCATAAAAAAAAACAATTCACGATCATCTATCATTAAAGTAGACCTTGAAAAAAATATACATGCCAATTTGTTTTTCGCACCAGACATGACGAAGTTACAAATTTCTACGTTTTTTACCATACACCCGGTAGCTCAGGGCTAGAATGGTTTTTAATCTCTCGGATATAATATGCTGTTTTAAACAAACATAATTTTCATCGGAAGTATTAAAGTTATTCGAATTAAATGGATGAATTATCTTGATTTTGTTAATTCTTTGTTTACATACAGGGTGACCCGTTCAATAGTACAAAATAATGCCACTTCCTCCGGAAGTAACTTTGGTGACATTGTGACGTTTATAGCCAAACATTAAAAAAAACCTGTCGGTCTCATCAGCTGCATACATTTGATCTCACCTCACCATTGAAAAAAATTGCGAAATCACTTTTTTTACACTTCAGTTAGATATCTAATTATAGTTGCACTTACCACTCTCTTAAACATGGTTAATTTGCTTGTAAAATAACGAATAAAAGCCAGCCAATCTAAATTTTCTTTTTATATGAGAAATTCGTTGGTAGCCACGGACACGCGTCAATGCGAGAATTGAACGCGTTTAACTTTGGCACGGACTAGGTAACGAAAGACCTTCTACGGTTATGTCACAGAACCCATTTCCCTTCGTTTCGAAATATGATACAAAAAACCTAATATACTTTGTGGTACTCTTATTATAACGACCGGCGTAAACATTCCTCTGTTTATCTCATAATTCAGTCTTTAATCATACTTGTAATTATTTTGTGACAATGAAAATAATCCTTGACTGGAAATTATTACATACGTAGGTATGTATGTGGTTGTTAAAATGTGCTGGTATTATTTTCACTTTGATGGTTCGTAGCTTTGACATTAACAAATCAATTGGTATTGGGTATGTCCACCGAAGTTTTTTTATATAGTAAAATTTAGTAAATTAAATAAAATAAATTTAGTAAAATTTATCATTACCGTAGTTAACATATCAGTCAAGTTTGATTTAATAAGATTTTTCTGTTCTGTTGATAAATTTAAGAGGGACGAAAAGAGAAACTGTTTCTATTAAAGTAGTTAGTTGCAGAGATTTGAATTCACTGTGATAACCTACCCGTTAGAAACTCCAAACAAATAGAGATGGTGCTCGTAGATGTAAAGGATAATAGCTGAAGAAATGCCCGAAGGAATGGTGCTGTCCGCAATGATCAGAGGGCGATAGTGAAGAAGAGATCCACGATGGAGGTTACAGCAATAACCAGAGATTGGAGAGGTAAGGAGAAAGATCGTCATCTTTGGTCATCATGAATCTCTTTTCATCATCTACCTACAACTCCTACATCTACCACCACTCCACACTATCTCTTTCTTAGGAGTTCCCGATGGACAGATTTCCATACTGACAATGAGTTCAAATCTGTAACTTAATAACTGCTTACTGACACTATCGCATTCACTTCAAAATTAAAATTTCAATAAAATTTCAAATAAATAGTGCAGGATTTCATGTGTTTTCTGGAAGGAAAATAATGTTTATGATAAATGTTGTCGTCTATTTTGACCACTTGTCCGAATTCATTGTTGCGTTTATTTTTGATTAGTAGATTTGTTCGTATCAAAAAATAGTATGATAAATTAAACGAATTTATTAACAGTGTTGTCAAAACTGAACAGATTATTTTAGGTACGTCCTTGATTTTAAAATACTTGTGATAATTCTTTAACGAAATATTGTTAATATGCGAATGTGCTAATATTGCGAATTATTAAACAACATAACAAAGCGGATTCAAAAATTTAATCAAAAATTAAAGGTTTCAAGAGAAACTGACAATAATTAATATCTTCCACTTCATAAACAGTAGTAGAAATATGTTTTGTGTATAATTTGACAAATTACGGTCCTGTGTCTGTGTCAATTATGTGTGCACTGAATAGTGTGAAGTTTATTTGCTAACGAAAAATAAAAAAAATAGTGCATGGTGTATTTGCAATTCAATACCATTTTCACTTAATTGCTGCAAATAATTTTATGTGCTAGTTAAAAGGTTATTAACAAATGGTATAAAGTTAATTATAAAGAGAGAGGTAAAAATTACAATTTGAAACATTCCTTAACAGTGGTAACAAACTTGTTTTCCATCTGTAGATTGTTTAATTTACACTGTTAAATAATATTTTGCATTAAGAGAAAAAATTTAAAGAAAAAAATACTTTTATATTCTAAATATAAAATTATGACTTTAATTACACAGGTACACAAAACAATAAAGTGGCTTGTCGGAATGAGTATAATAAAATGTTGGCCCACCCTGTAAAAGTGTACGTAGTTTATTGATATTTTTCGTGTATTTGCTCTATTTTTATATTATACCAAATTCTACCTAATTAGATGTATGGGAGATCTTTGTTGCTTCTATTTGTAAATTGAAACACAGATACATGATTCGGAACTTTCAACATTCTTGAATTGATGCTTTAAACATTGACTGATTTACGTAACTCCATTTTAAAATTATAATTTTTGTTTTCCTTGTTTGCATCGGAATTTTCAATGTTTTTATGATTTTGGGTTTGTCGCTCGTATTTATTATTTAAAATGGTAATTCTAGTGTTCGATCTGTAATTATCATTATAGCTTTAGGGGATTAGCAACGTGACACGTAAGTTATTTCTGCCATTTAAAATCATTTTCCTGGATGAAAATATGTTTATACTAAAATAACAAGCCCCAAACGTGTTCTAAGTCAAATAGAAATTGTCACTAAAAATATACCTATCCAAAGAAATGAGAGTATCTCGTAAACCAAATAAATGAATGAAATATTTGATCTAAAAAATCGATATTCATAAATCAGAAGCGTGGAGGGGGGAGAACTAAGGGGTTCTCCATTAGTCCTTTTTTTTTTCAAAATCGTACCACAGATATGTAGGTAGTATAAGGTGAAACATTCTCAACATACTCTTTTAGTGAGACGTCACATATTTATGCAAATCGCAACAAATTGTCATAGTTGAAATTGTACAGACCGAATGTGACCTTTGAGTACTATTTACATAGATGCTATAAAAATGAACAACTTTAAATTAATTTATTTTTACAAAGATTTAGAAGTATTTAAGAACAACCAACATATGTTTCGTAAAATACATTCACGAATGTGCTTAATAAAAGAATATTCCTAAATTTAAATAAAGTAAAAATTTAACATTAGCCGTGTTATTCCTAATGCTCATACTCGGAAAGAATAGCCTCATACGTCTAAAGGTGAGATCTTGTTGATATGTCATTGCTGCCATCATTAGCTTATTTTCTAATTCTTTTGCTTAATCTTGGCATTTTCTAGTTCTAATAAGTATTTTTTTTTGGTGATGTGCTGTGTCAATGTGTTTATCAAATTTTTTTTTTCTTCAAGTGGTTTATTATAGAAGTACTTTATTTATTATAGAAAGTACTTAACTTTTCAAGTTAAGTACCTTAACTTGAAAAGGAAGATCCTAGATGAAAAATGGCATAAAGTAAGTCTCATCATTTTTATCCAGAGTCTGTAGTTAATAATTTGACCTACTTTTTTGTAATACCATGTATTTGGAGTTGATTTTTATAAAATATCTCTTTCGTGTATTTGAAAATTTGTGACGAGCACAACTATAAAGTTTGTACATTTGTATAATCTAGTTTTACATGTGTTTTCAAAATTTTTTTCTCGTTGCCCGAAAGCTGTCCGTTCCAAAGTCGGATCCAAATATTCCAAACAGAAATCCGAATTTTCTGTAAATTTTTATCTAGATTTCGAACACTCATAATTGAAGGTTTTTCTTGGAAATTTTTTATAAAACAATATTTGATTTTTTTTTATCTAAGGAAAGTCTAAAAAGATTGTCCTAAATTAATCCTCCTAGAATATTTCATCCTCATAAATTCATTTCCAAAGTTAGTTTTTTTTGCTGAGCTTTGGAGATAAGGAAAAATTTTTTTTTTTTCGAAATTTTATACTGTCGTTGGAGCATCAGGCTAATTATAGAAATTCGAAATCTCGTTCGAAAATATCGTTACATTAGTTTTCCTCTCCAAAAAATTAATTAAAAGTGTAGTTCTATTGTCTTCAATTTCTTTGTAACTTAATGAAAATATATTATCAGTTATTGTATATATAACACGTGCCAATTTCTCGATCATTTTATTGAATCAAAAACCGATAAATGTAAAATGAGTTTCAGAGAAACCAACTTCTCGAAAAATATGAAAGCCTTCAGTCAAAACTGCTTTTTAAATTTAATTTCAAGAAACTTTTCATGTGATACTAAAAGTACTTTAAATCCAACGTTGAATTACTTTTTTTGATAGTTCTCTTTGGCGACTTTCGCGGATATTCGAGACGGACAAGTGCTATAGAAAGAAATCAAATTATCTATGCAAGATTATCCAATATCATAGGCGTCGGAACTTCCTAATTACTGTGGGTGCACAAATGGTAAATTATAATAAAAATACATAAACTAAATTATAATAAAAAAAGTGTCATTGGAACTTATACCATTATTTTTAAAAGTAATTATTTTTTTGCTCATAATTTCCTTCATAATCTTTTAAAAATATTATGAATAAATATGTTTTTAATAATATAGCTCAGAGAAGTGTTTTAAAAACATTTTTGGTGCGTGTTTAAATTTTAAATTTGATGTGTAAATCACAAATATTATCTGTGTTACTTCCTGCATTTTTATAATTGAAAATACCCCACTCAGTTTAATTCATTAATAAAATGATGACGAGGCAGCCTTTAACATCGAACAGGATATAATTTTTGTATCCATTAATTCTATCTTGCTTTTATTCTAGAATTGTATATGTTCCTGACGACGGAGAAAATAAACGTGACTGCAGTATCAACTTGCAAACATGTCAATATGTTATGGCTCGTGTTATGGTTCCGTTTCGTTATCCTGCCGATCATTATTTAATTTTACTGAATCCGTATTAAAGGGGCATGATATTATGATGGTTATATTAAAGTTTTTTTTTAATTCAAAACATTCCTAAATGAAACTATAATGAAGTTTAGTGTAAAAAGTATATTGCCCTGTCCTGTCTGATTTACGAACCTGGTCAATGATTTTGTCAAATTTTGTCTAGTGAATATAAATTAGTTTCCATATCAACTGATTTTGTGATAAAAACAGTTTCGCTTCGCATTTTCTTCATTAAAATTTTGGTTACAATAAAGTTTAATGAATTTTTGTCTACAACAAATAATTAGATGTACAAGTCATTGTTTATTTTTTCTAAATTTAAATAATTGTAGCACCGTTGGCTACAATTTTGTAGAAAATATCTATGCTTAAATATGTTCACTTTCTATTTAAAAAAAATCTCAAAATATTTGCCATTTCTAATTCTCAATTTTATAAAAATTGTATCGAGTTGCTGATGGAAATATATACCACAAATCATTTCTTATATACATCTTAATTAAACAGTGATTATATTAATTAAATTTGTTTTCTACAATTATTCACAACTAATATGGTTACCAAGAACAACATACATTTAACAAGTGACAGATAGGTGACAGAACTAAAACTAACTAGTCTGAAATAGTAATGGCATAAAATTTGCAACAAATAAATCTTGCCTTGCGCGTCAAGGTCATCTACCTCAATTTTAAATAAAAACCCAACATTGTTGTAAAATATATTTTAGTAGATATTTTCGTAATGGATACTGCTTTCTACTATAAACACAATATTATTAAATTTCATTGCAATAAAAGTATTACTTTTTTGTGGAATTACACGAAAATATTACAATTGTTATAACATTTTGTACAAAACAGGAGCTATAAACATATTTGATCTGGTTACGCACAATTTTTAGGTCTTAACTTACTAAAATCAAATAACATTGTACCTAAATATGTAAAAAAAAACATAAAATGTTAGGATGGCAAAGTAGTAAATAAATGTATAGTAAAATAAATTTCAAAGAGGGCAATAAAGAAATTTGAATAAGAGATGTTTTCGACATTTCCCAGTGATTTACTAAAAGACGAAATCTTTTACATTTACCCTTTTATCTACTTACAATTAAATGAGGTTTGCATTTTTGCAGTATAACTCATTTAGAATTTTACTCACATTTCCATCGAAATAAGTGGGATCATTAAAATTTCAAGGCAAACACAAGGCATAAACTCAGTGTAGAAAGTTACGCCCATCATAAAATAAATATAATAATACGGTTTATTTCTTACACATATCAACATATTTCAGATTGTAATTTCACTGCATTCAAAGTAGAGGCCATTTTAATATAAACGGGCTCTGACACTTTGTTATTACTTTTTAATATAATAAAATTTTACAAGTTAGAAGAATAATAACTCGCAATTATCGTAAATCAGGTTAGTAGTTTAAACTGTAATAATGTTGATAAATGTAGGCAGGTATTTTCAATGAATTACTTCATTAATAAAACTTATCCTTTTGTAAATAGTTCTTTCACTATTCTTTATTAAAAAAACCTAATCTAAAATTTCGTTATATCCACTATTAATCTGTTGCGGTAAATACTGAGTGTGGAACTTAGAGCAAAATCAAGCAGACTGCTTAGTAATCTGCAGTCCTCAAAATAATTCAAGCGAAAATTTTTCCCTGGATTATCATTTCTGAACGTAATCAACCATACCTTTTACTTCATGATGTCAGATATTTTTTTGGAGGCCAATTCCTCCACAATTTCGATTTAAATAGATAAGGACATTTTAAAAACTTATCTCAGATTGTGTCGCGATTATATTGTTCTATTGCAGCACAATAGTAACACCTTTAAACTATTTAAATTTACACATAAAGCTGTCGACATGTGCAGAACTGTAAAACAGCGGATATTTATATTAGTACAATAGTAGAATGTTGTAATCAGTATGAGTTATATTGTCTCTGTGACTCTCGATTATTTATTACTCTTTATACTCTTCCAGAAAGCTACCTACTTATCACAATAAATTAACATTTTTTCATATTTAACTCTAGTCTGTCAGATATTTATATATACAAATAAAATTAGTTATGAAATTAATTTCATAATACATATAAAGTAAGTTTTATTCACGCTCCTGTTACATACATAGGCATACCTGCAATTAATGAAAGCAGTTATCTGTTTGCTTCACAGTTCACTTGATATACAAAAATGTTAGTTGTTTACAGCATATATTTGAATTTATGTAGCGCATGGCGGACAACTAAGTGCACCGATCGTTATCATTAAATTAAGTAATTCCTGTATTGTTCATATAGTGGAGGTGGAAGTTCAAGTTATTTTTCTATGAACACCTGAAATAATAATTAAGCTAAGAGAATCATAGCCTTACAGATACTTAAAGCGCTGTGTGAATAAATTAAAGGTTCTGGTTTTCATTCACAATTTGTTAGGTATTTGGCTCATGATAGTTGTTGCTACCACTTATAAGTTGTGGTTGTTATGTTTAGATATGTGTATGAACGTAATTTTTTATCGATATTTTGTTTAGTTAGAAAAAAGAACGTATTAAGGCATTTTTTTGTCAAGTAAAATGCGTTATTAGGCTTTTATTTATTTTTTTTTACACAAAAAATGACTAGTTATTTACAAAGTTTGTTCTGTCCTTTTTTTTAAATAAACATTTAACTTTATCTCTACAGTCCCCCGGACCCCTCCTCTGCGTCCTTGTTTTTTATATTGATATGTGTTGTAAACTATATAGTGTGCTACCCTATATATTACACCCCCATCAACAGCTGTTATTTTTGTAGATAAAGTAGGATATAATTTTACAAATTTGGAGAGATCACTCTCCTATAATTTCAGTGATATAAAGTTTGATAGGCTCATGTCTTAAGTCGTCTGCATACGATGCGATCACTTGCCAAATGAAAACAAATGCGTTATGGTGTGAGCGACTGAATGGTCGAGAATACCAACATGTGTAATCTATTCACATGTGTATTCCGACATATGTGCATACCTATTTCGGTAAATCTTTGCTGCAATACACATACTTATCAAAACGTAAACAAATACCGTATCGTGTGGATGATGCATATCGATACATTTGACATTTGTCAACATTTATTTTCCAAATATATACAAACGGCACACCAATAAAATTGTACTGTACTGCAGTTACGAGTACATCAATAGGATTAATTTCAACAGTCTGGAATTTGTATTTTTTCTACATTCGTAAAAAAGTTTGGCTAAATAATCTGCAAATATTTCACACGTTTATGTGTGATTATCTGGGAGCTTTACAGTAGGGGAGATGCAGTTTAAAGAATGGACATACCTATGCATTAACTATTAAGTATTAAGTAGTTGGTATAGGCAATAACACTTTTTTGGGCATATCGCATAAAGGCATTTAAAGATGAGCAATAAAAGTTTTAACACAAAAATATGCCCACAAACAACTAGTGAAGACATGTTTGTTCAGAAGCAGAATATTGCAATTTAAATTTTGTTTATCTGCCCTTAGATGGGCCAATCTTTTCAATAAAAGTTTTGAAATCAATGATAGTCGTTCTCAAAGAATTTTGGAATCCAGGAAAATTATTCATTTTCAATGTCATTTGCTTGAAGATATTTGTATGTGAACGTTATTTGTAGATCTGGACTAGGCATTATTCATAAATTTCTGAAACGTATATTTTGTAAATATCACTACAAATATGTTTGGACTTGCAACATAAATAAAAATAAAAGTATAAAGTAATAAATCTTCGGTATGTCTTTGGCATATCATATTGACACTACAGACCAGAAATGTACAAATTAGATGACGAATTTCTTACAACTCCTACCTTACCTCAAGACTTAAATATTTCCAAAATGGTTACATTGTCATTCAGTTCAAAAACCAGTAACTCTTGGTTCTTATAAGAAGCGAGACAAATGCACTTTAGAGTATCATCACCTTTTCTTTACTCATTGTATATGTATTAAACTAATCCAAACAAGAAGGAAGTTTTGAATTTGTTTGAATTATCTTAATACCTTTACAAAAGAGAAAAAATATGAGAGATAATAACGGAACATATGATTTTTAAAAAGAGAAACGCCTATTCTATGATCTTTTTGTTCTTCGGTCCATGATCTCATGATTTTATTAAACAAGGAACTGACAAGTTGTAATTTATTTCTAGCGATTGCATTATTATCAATGCGTACTGCAGAAATTTCTATTTCGACGTGCAATTAATTCACGCGGAAGGTCATCCACTCCACTGGAAACCCGCCGTCGACGTGTAGGTGCCCTGCGTTTTTAGCAGGCGCTCTAACCTCCGCCAATAAAAATCAACCTGATTTACCGACAAGCGAATATTTCGCAAAATAGGACACTACGTGGTTTCATTTACATGGATTTGTAACCGTTTATGTGCAGATATTTTTTCCTTAAAGTCATGCCACTATGATTACATACAGGATATTTCTCAGAAGTTAAGCTAATTATAATAGTTTTCCTGGAATTCAATTAATGGCTTTAATTTGTTAATTGAATCTGAATGAACTTAATGTAACATGTTAAATAATAATCAATCAGCCATTAGAAACTGTAAATTCTTGTTACAGTTCTGTTAATAAACACCGTGCCATCATAACTTAAGGATGTTAAAAATGATGACAATCCTGAACAATATTTTACTTATTTTTGGTTTTAGCTAATACGATTTTTTTTTTTTGTGAGAGATCGGGAAAAATTATATTTGAGAAAAATTAAAATGCCGATGTCCAAATTCGGTGGCAATAGATTATGATTTTACAAATCAATTATTCATCAAATCATACTAATCATAATTAGCCGATTATCTAAATTTTTAATAAAAATAAATATTTTATATTTTGATGAAAAAGGCACAACTCGCGATAAGTCCTACATATTTTTTGAGAAATGAAAATATTGAAATTGCATATATGTATTTAATGATACAAAATCATTTTTCAACCTTGTACGTATTAAATGTCGGAAAATTCCATTAAATGAAAAATACAAAATTTTATCTATTTCAACTTTACCCGCTGACATATAAGGTGTAATAGGTCCATAAACGTAAAGATTTTAAACAAATATTAGACTGTTTTTGCTCGTTGTTTAGCAACTAACAATTCCAAATATTTCGAATTTTCACATCTAAGAACGGCGCGCGGTGACAACATTTTTAACATTAAGGCGATGTTTCGCATTGTTTTAGCTATGTCCTGTACAAATTTAGTTTCTGCAACTCTCTCGGTTTCAAAAATACAATACTTATGTACGTTTTCAGCCACGAAATTTGAATAATTTCAAATATTTCACAACCAAGAACGGCGGTGACAACATTTTTAACATTAAGGCGATGTTTCGCATTGTTTTAGCTATGTCCTGTACAAATTTAGTTTCGTGCAACTCTCTCGGTTTCAAAAATACAATACTTATGTACGTTTTCAGCCACGAAATTTGGATAATTCTAAATATTTCGAATTTTCACAACCAAGAACAGCGGTCTAACACATCTCGCTTTTGCATGTTCTTATAGCCATATCACCCTTAACATTAGTTATATGATCCTCTAAATCTTAGATTCTTTTGGTCTTGAAATCAGAATTATGACAGAATATGTAAAAGTATATAGGATCTACAAAGCCCAATATAGCCGATACTTTCGTTCGTTCCACCGAATTATAAGAAAGGCTTCCCAATCAACTGAATCTCAGACGTACAAATCATTTATCCAGTGATTACGCATGCGGACTCATCTTCTCAACTGCAACCTCGGTAAATTTAATTGTTTACTAATTTCATGTTGTAAAGATGCTTCCTCAATTATGGTTCTTATTGAAAGCATTGCGATTTCATTGAACTAACTCATACGTATTATTTATTTTCTTCCTCGAGGAAACATCCAATATTTCTTTGACATGAGTTTGTTCTGGTATTGTGTCTGTTCACAACTTGTCTTATGTGTTTTATGGAGCTCATCTCCCCAAAGTCTAGAGCACTGCAATAAATGTCAAATGCTGGCTCTGGTCCTAGGAAAGCTTCTTCAGATCTCATTTTTGTAAGTTGATCTGATTTCTCAATTTCTATAATACTTTTACGTCCTGGTCTTAGGAAAACTATTTGAGATTCCATTTCTGTAAGTGGATCTACTTTTTTATTCCCTTTACCGCTTCCTACTAGCATTCATTTATATGGAAGGCTTCAGCTTGGAATGCTGTAGGCTGTAATTTCTTTGCCAGCTAATTCTACTACTACAGCTCTTGTACTTCTATCTGTTTTGGAACCATTCTTAAATCATACTAGTTTCGTATTTCATGTGAATTTTATATCCTCCCATTCTCTTTGATTCTTTATTCTAATCTTGAAATGTTTATGGTCAGATATCCAAAATAGTATATATCGCATTCATGATCTTGAAGTATTCATTGTCACGAGGCGCGATATTCCATTTGTTCCTGAACCTTTTCTTTGTATCACGATATGAAATGGTCACAAATTTATCACATTTTTCCAAGGCAATTGTTGGAGTCGACGCTATAACTAATGTTATATTGATGCAGGCTAGACCTTAGGGACCTAAGATGTATTTAGTTTTTCCTTGCAGTAGTTTGTTTGACCTTAAGCTACCAGAACATCTTACCACAAAAACCTAGGTTTCACTATAGAAGTATACATGTATTGTAATAACTTTTGTTTTAGTTTCCTGGTCTTTCTTATTAGGCATCAATTGGATGGAACAAATCTTTAGAGGACTATAAATATTGATATGACTATCTATCAATTTTGTTGTATGTACATATACAAATACCGTATTATTACTGTCAGAAAACAGAACATCCTAAAGTATCTATTCTTTGATAACCAAATACTGATTAGATCGTGGAATTCATGCGAAAAAAACGACTAAATAATTTTTTTATTTAAATAAATTCGCATAAAATAAATATACAAAAATTATCTACAAAATTATAGGACAAATTTACAACAACAATAATAATCGGACAACATGTTGTCAGCTGGCAGTCTGGCTTTACGATTTCTTTTCTCGCATTTTTGGTTTTGTCGCATTTTAGTGACAGAAGGGGTAGTTGGGGCATGCCCCGGGGGCGAGTCCTGCGGGTAATTGGGCGGGCTGTTGGGGGGCGTATTGGGGCGCCGCCGGGGTGTATGCAGCCGCGTTGTATTGCGACACCTGATTGTAGGCTGGGGAAGCGTAAGCTTGTTGGCCTAGAAAGAAGAAATGTAATATTTACATGGTTGTTAAGTGTTACTGAAATCTTTTAATTGCATGACTTTTTAAGAGAGCCATTCTCATGATGTGCGTTTTCCCCAACGAGAAAATATTTTAAACATTTAGTAGCTTATTTATAAATTGATGATATTGCCAGAAATAACTACTCTGCCGACTAATATCCCGACAGCATTGAATTATGTCCGATTCATCTAGTAGTAGGTTCAACATTGTTTAGCCTATAGTAGGATCGTATTCGATGCAAAGTAGAGCAAAAAGTTGTCGGTTTTTTATCAACGTAAAATCGTGTCATCATTTTTAGGAGGCGAAGATGAACCATTTCAAATTTAAAATGAAATTGAATGTAAAACCTGAAATACCGCTGCATACACACTGTGTTCTGGTAGTAGCTGTAGTAGCCCAGGTGCATCGAGTGTACGAAGTGGTCGGTTATACGTCAAATACTAATCTGGCGAGCTTTGCCGTAAATTAGAGAGCGCCTCCAAAAAACAAGTAAACAAAAGTGGCGCGTACAGAGGTAAAATGTAGTACATATGTGGAATTTAAAAAACAAATTGGATTTATAATAAATTACATTTAAAATAAATAGTTTATGAGAATAAAGGAATTTTTGTAGGAACAAGGGTGCCAGACGTGAACTAATTCCCTCGTCCCTTCATAATGTATAAAGAAATTATTCAATTTCTAAAACCCTTAAAGGAGTACTGCATTGGATCCCTTGACAGGCAATGATTTATTACTTTGCGTCGAATATGATCCTACTATAGTGGCGACACGCAAGTCTTACTTTCATAGTACCTGCAGAATAGCAGTTTGGCCATATTAAAATTTTATATATTGAGTATCACGGAGCATTCATAGATGTATGTAGCATTCTTACATCTCGCTTAATAATGATAATATAATAATATTTCTCATTTTCGGTTTTAAATGTGACAAACTTATCATTAAAATATATGAAAAATTTCATAAAATCCGACATTTGCAATAATTTTTTAAGTGTGTATCTTTTAGCAAAACAGCTGTTGTATTATATCAAAACGTAGTAGATATTTTATTGTTATACAAATATAAATCAAGTATTATCAATATTCTGAATTAAGACTTAAAAGTATAACTTATTGTCCTTTAATATTTAAATACATTAGCATCATTTATATCTAAAGTAAAGCAAAAGTAAGTGTAAAAGATCTAACAAATCGAGTTCTCAGATATACAAATTATTAAAATTTAGTCAGCAGTGTCCTATAGATCTGCAAGTTGCGTATAAGAGTATGTTGTGGTCATGTGCGTGTGCTTGACACACTAGATACAGCATCCGTGCGCTGTATTTCCGTATCTGGACATTTTCCATTAAACGTAACGATTTCACGTCTATTGGAGACTAATTATTTATTAAATATATTATGTACATGAGACGCTTTGAATGCAGATTACTCATATATTTGTAGTATTTGAGCCAAAACTCTTCAGTTCTAAATAAATAAATTGTTATTCTAAATCTCTACAACTTCCAATAAACTTAGGTATATGTTAGTGATAATTTCAATTGTTCAGTAAACATTTCTCCAAAAAAATATAATTTTCAGTTTTCAGGTGTTGATAAAGTTTTGAAATAGGAACATCCTTCTATAAAAAGGTAATTTTTTTAATTTAAAATTTGTCGATTATGGCTCAATTTTTCTCAATGTGTTCATAGCTTGTATCAATATTGTTTATGTTTCCAATCAATGTTATTTATGTATCAATGTCATGTTTTTTGATATTTTTTGATATTCATAATTATAATTAGTTCATCCATTAAAATTAAAAAATGTTTCAACTGTATGTACATTTAAGGAAAACATATCAGTGAACATTTTATTTGTTTAGGTATTTAATTTATTTGTGAACCCATAGGTTGCTAACATTGCATTTAAGGAGAACGTAAATGATAAAACTTTTATATTAATTTTACAATAAGCGATTAATATTTAGAATATTTCAACAAAGTATTTATAATAGAATTCAGTGGCGGAGTCAAATTTTAGACAAAACATTTGCTAACCAATTTGTGACACTTGAAACTTGACATAAAAAAAAAAATTAAAATCAAGCTTTAATAACAGAAAATAATTCAGGTACTATGTTATGTAATATACCTACTTTTTTTAAGCTTTATCTTAAAAAAAAAACGAATTACATTGGTCAATAAGGGTGTTTCCATTTTAAATGGGTCACACTGTATAACCATTCTCTAAAATAAAGTTAAGGGCCATTTATTTTGTAATAATTACCTGCGTATCCCGGGGCTAGAGCTTCAGCGAGACCCTCGCCGCGATAGTCACCATCTCCAATATACTCGCCTCTGTCCAAACGGCCCTGGATATCAGAGCTGTACTGCTGCTGGGTAGCAGGAGCGTACTGTTGGGGATAGGCGGGGTTGTACTGGTTGACGGGGGCGGTGTACTGTTGGGGTTGGTACTGTGGGGCGGGTTGGTATTGAGGGGCGGACTGGTACTGTGGGGCGGGTTGGTATTGCCTAGCTTGGTAGGTCTCTGCTATCTGGTTAACGGCTACAGCAGGGTTGGCGCAGTTGGGGTAGTTGGGACAGGCCTTGGGATCAACGCCGGCGGGGTAGAGGGAGGCGGGTTGGCCGCCGGCAAGGGGGCCGTTGTAGGCGGCGGAGGCAAAAGCCAGGGTGCAAGCGATTACTGCCTGAAATATCAGATCAGATGTTAACGAAATTGTACAGTGCAAGAATTATAATTATTTAAAGAAATAAAATGCAAATAGGAGCTATTGAATGCCACATACAGAGTGTATTGGAAAAATACCATACATTCAGAAAATCAAAAAATAAAAAGGTTTTTTCTTATGCACTATGGGCCTATCGTCTTTTGTTTTCAGGTACAGAGGGTCAAAAATGATTTTTTAATTCCAAATTTGGTTATATCTTTTCCAAAAAATAATGGAATGCATTGAAATTTGGTAAAGGTAAGGTTTTGAGCGTGCCAAATATATTTGGCCAATAATTGTTAGTTTTTGATCATCTGCTAGAAGTTGCTGGATTTGACCTTATCCTGTGTCATTTTATAACATATTATTATTTTATTGATGTTAAGTTTTTTAAAATATATGTCATATATTATATTATAAAATTACATTTTACCAAAAAAAAACCTTGTTGAAATCGATCGTTTTTGGGAAAACACTATTATTCTTCTAATCTTTAATATATAGACTGTGCAAAGGGTGATTGAATATAAACAGGTTTAGATTAAGTTAACCCAGTATAATTTTACTTCCTTAAAACATTATCTATCTTCAAAAAAATATCCCTTGTTAACTAATACTTAACAACATAAATTTTTAAGGAAGCAAAATTGAATTAAGGTTATTTGATCTGAATCGATTCATTCGTATATTACGGAGTAGAAAGGAGTAGAAGCTTGATAACTTTGGGACAGTTAATTGCGTTTTTCTGAAAAGCATTTTCAGCGAATGCCACAAGACTGTCCTTGTTACGTAAAATGAAATTTTACTTGTATATTAATACAGAAAATAAATTTTTAAAAATTAACTCAGAAAGTTGTTATCAAATGTCATTAGAAAAAGTCGTACCTACTGATCTCTAGCAGATAGTCAAAATCTAATAACATTGGCGTGTTTAGCGACCTTTAAACCTTACCAATATCATTTTTATATTATTTATCAATTTTTTACAATGTTGCTAAGTGTGTTATCGCACAATCGAACGAAAGTTTGAAACTACTAGATATGAAGCTGAATTTTTTTATATGCACAGACTGTTATATACTTAAGAATTGCTGAATTTATTTAAAAACATACGAAATAATTTGACGGTAAATGTCTATACAATTTTTACATATTTATCGTATATATATCATAGTGGCATGTCATTTTCTTGCATATAATATTATGAGAGGCTGTAGCTTTTTTAAGAATTTTTTTTTTTTGAGTTTTTAGTTTTCCTGATATAATCGAAAGTGTAATCTTTATTTATTTTTTATTTGATTAAATCTCAATATCGAGGATTAAAAATAAAAAAAAAATTGAAATGGATATGATATTTAACAAGAGCGGGGTATGCTTTGACCAGCAATTTATTCGTCATCGAATTACGTAACTTTGCGTTAATTTGTCTGACCTTGCAGCTCTCGAGATAACGGAGAATCCAATGGTGCTGTTTGAAACGTGCACACATACGAAAGAGTAGAGTTTTCAAGTTAAATTCAACTGTAACCTCTTAATCTTTAAAGTTATTGGAAAAGATTATTTATTTATTTTTCTACTAATAATGATAAAATATCATTGTACAAAGCCCAATGTCGAGATAAATTTACAGATAAAAAAAGAATACGTACATGTAAGTTGTTCATAAATTTTTCACAAAGAATACATTTCTTAAAAAAACATTGTGGAGCGTCGTATTCTATTAATATTAAAATATCAGCATTGTTTTTTCTTGTGTCCTGTATATTTTTATATATTATTATGGAGCATCTTAGAGCATTTTCTTGAAATTATTGTGACACAAAATTTGGTGAGTGTATTTATACAGTGAGCGGCAAAAGTATGGAATATATTTATTTAAAAATCAGATGTTGGTTATTTGAAAAATCTCTCGGACCCGCCGAATTATATTTTTAGTTGCGAATTTTCTGAAGCAATTTTCATTTATGTGGTCCAAAAAAAAGTTATGAAATCAAGGCCAACTTTTTTAAATGGAAACCCCACTTTTTGATATTTTTATTCAGTTCTCCATGGAATTCTGATCATTTTTTATTTAAAGTAACCTATACCTATCTTTTACCGTTTTCGAGATAATGGCGTCTGAATATAGAATATGGAAAATTTTTAAAAATTACTCTCGATACGTAAGGACTGTAACGTCAAAGTCAGTGGAAACGGGTGTACTTTCTGCTACAAACATTTTGTGTTTTTGTATTTTGTGTTTACAAAAAAACATGAAACGGTGCTAAAAATTTGCAAAATAACCTGGCTCGTAATTTAAATAGTGACATTTAACAGAATTATATTTTATACAATAAAATTATGCATTTTTAATTAAATTATACCTAAATACCTCACTTATATTTTTTACATTCAAGTCATTGTGTCCTAATGATCAAAATAAATCGCTGAACCACTTATTTCTTATGGATTTTTTCTGATTTGAAGCAACTTTTTGTGAACCATACAAATCTAAGATGGAAAATTAAACTGGTTTTATTTTAAAACCAGCAGGGTAATTTTTGAAAACTTTCCATATTCTATATTCACATGCCATTATCTCGAAAACGGTTAAAGATAGGTATAGATTATGTTACATAAAAAATGATCAGAATTCCAAGGAGAATACAAAAAAATAAAAAATACAAAAAAGTGGGATTTCCATTTAAAAAAGTTGGCCTTGATTTCATAACTTTTTTTTGGGCCACCCTGTATAAATGAAAATTGCTTCAGAAAATGCGCAACTAAAAATATAATTCGAACGAACATCTGATTTTTAAATAAATATATTCCATACTTTTGCCGCTCACTGTATAATAACAAAAGAATGAATTGCCATAACAACAAATTTCTGTTACATACTTTTCATGTGTAATGAAAATAAAAACGACATAATATATTATACCAACACATCTAATAATTAAGTTCTATTAAAAATATAAGAAAAATCAGTTGCAGTCATCTATTCAAACTGTTTTTGTAATAATGATTTCCAATAATGATTTAATTTTTGTTTATTGAAAAATGTTTCTAAAAATTAGTAAAAAATAAGTATTGTTTTCATTGAACAAGATCGTATAAGTTTGTTAATGCAATTTTAAACGTAGATGTAGTTTGTTACGTCAAATAATTTTTATTAAATCTAGGTAGCACTAGCATAATAAATGATCTGATTTTGTATTTTTAGCTCTTAACTAAAAATTTTTTTTTATTAATTTATGAAAATATAATGCTCTAAATGCTTTAACGACGGTAGATTACACTTTGAAGATGCCACAAAATATATTAAATAATTTAAGTTTGATCACAGCGGTACCTCCTCGAACAATTCAATGGTTCACTTGCACTGATGACACTTTTTCAAAAATATGCACCCTCAACGTACTTACCAGTTTTACAAACATGTTGTTATTTTGCTGTTCAAGTTCACATTGACGGTCCGCCAAAATTGTGCCACATTTATATGCACACCACGCCCCATATAGCCGTGAACTTCTACGAAATATGCCGTATTTCCATGGTGGAATGGGCCACGGCGGCATAGGAAGCAAACGCGGAGGAGATCGAGGGCGATCCCGCGGACTTCACACATATCGTCCTTTTCCTTCGAAACTGCCGTTTCGTTACCGCCTACTAGTTACGTCTGTGTCATCTAACCGCTGAAAGTTTTTGGAAAATCTGATTCACGAGTACGTTCACGGAACTGAATCGGCCATATCGGCTTACCTTTAGATCGGTATGTTGAAGTTGGGCAATACCGCTCGGGAAATGTTGTATTGTGTGCACAAAGGTTCGATGGAAGAGAAAGTCGATTGCGAAACTATAGATGTGATTTTTTTCTGATTTTGATGTAATAATTTTGTATTCATGAAGCACGAGTTGAACCTGATGTAATTGTTTAGACATTTCCTCAGTTTTCAGGCCAACACTAGCGAGGCTATAAGTGCATACTATCATATATGATAATGCAAATTTTAGTCAACCTAACTGAATTTTTTTTTTACCAATCTGGCGAAAATATTAGGTGTAAGTTTGTCAGATACTATTTTATTTTTTTAATTGTATATGTATTAGAGAAAATAGTGACTGAAAGTCACGGTGAAAGGAATAGCACTTTGAAATATAAATATAGATGAGAATGATAAAAACCGATCTCTTCCAAGAGCTGTAGGTAAATGTAAGTTGCTTATTTAAATTTTAGACACACATTCAATAATCATAAAAAATAAGTAGTTGCAAGTAGGTACTACCACCAAATACCACCCTTCGAACATAACATATTTTATTCCCTGTTCTCTATGCATATCTTTTGCAATATGGCTTGGATAAAATATAACCTACAAAGTATATGTCCATTACTTAAACGTCATTGTTACTCAATGCCTACTAGCACAAAGCAGCGCTTTGTATAAACTGGCACAGAGCGACCTACCGAACTATAGGTATTATGAAAGCATGATTAGTGTCGCACTAGGCGAAATATATATATTTTTTTACTAAAGATGAGGAATAATTACTCGTCTGTTTGGTGATTTTTGCTGAATGATAGATATGAGCTATCTATTTATAGGTACTGGAAATGTAATTCAATGCTGGACGGGGCATATCGTCAGCAGAGTAGTTTTTTCCCGCAGTGCCATTAGTTAAAAAGGTATTAATCGAACATCATTTCCGTTTACTTTAACAACAAATTGTACCTGAACGACAGTTTCAAATGCCAAATACGGTTGTACAATTATCTACTGTCGAAATTTTTATTAAGGTTTTGATAGCAAAAATTACATTGTTATAAAAACCGAAACTGAACTATTCTTACACTAAAATACTGGATACTACAATTCAATTCTTTTACTTTACAAATTACTTTATTGAACAAATATTTTTTTTTGATTCTGTAAAAACTCTATACCTAATTGTTAACTTGTCGGATGGTCACCGACCTTAGTTTATATTTTACTCATTAATTTTGAGTTTTAACATATTATACAGGGTGTTCCAGAACTTATCCAAAAAAAAAAAAATTAGGGGCAGTTCGAAAATAATTTAAAAATATACTTCTGCATGGCACTGGAAACTGGTCCACTATAAAACCTGACCTCGCACAATGCGACCGATATGGCGGCAAAATGTGATAAAAACGGACAAAAACTTGAAAGAATTTCACAAGGAAAGAAATAAACAGAATTTAATAGCACCTATTTTATATCAGCAAGTTCAACTGCTTTTGCCATTATTGTTATTATTAATTAATAAAATTAATTTGTGGTTTTAAATAATAAAATAATTTGGCATAACTGATGTAACAACAACTGTTCAAAATTATGTTCACCGACGTGTGAACACATTTGGGTCCGTCTTATCAGCAAATTCAACTGCTTTTGCCATTATTGTTATTATTAATTAATAAAATTAATTTGTGGTTTTAAATAATAAAATAATTTGGCATAACTGATGTAACAACTGTTCAAAATTATGTTCACCGACGTGTAAACACATTTGGGTCCGTCTTACTCAGTTTCTACGAACTAACACAAATGTTGTCTTGTCTTGATTCATCATAAATTAAAATGATATCCATCAAATTCGAGTTGCGCAAACCATTTTTTACACTAACTACTAAAAAACTATTGTAAACACTATCGCAACGACGATTGTAAAATCGGATTTTAGTATTCGGAGTCGCTGAGGCCACGTGGCTCTCCACGCGTATTGCGAATGACGTTACAGACTACAGTTGTCCAGCTATGTAGTGGGTGAAAGTACTGCAACTTCAATAATTTTTTTCTCGGAAACTATGAGGATTTTACAAATTTTTTTTACGATATTGACTCCATTTTTCTTGTCGCATCTATTTCCAATTTTTTTTGGATAAGTTGTGATCATATACATATAGTATTTATTGAGATAGTATGGAGGAAGCTTTAGATCGGTTTTAGCTGATCGTTTTTGAGAAAAACAATTATTTTTTATTTCAAGAATCTTTCAAATCTTTAATCATTTTAGAAACCATGATGCTGGTTTATTTGGAACCAAAACGTTGAAACAAAATATGCTTTCAAAAATTAGAAATAGTAAATAAATTTTCTTTTTTTTTCAAAATATCAAACAGCTGGAGTCGATTTACGAGTCTCATTANTAATAAAATAATTTGGCATAACTGATGTAACAACAACTGTTCAAAATTATGTTCACCGACGTGTGAACACATTTGGGTCCGTCTTACTCAGTTTCTACGAACTAACACAAATGTTGTCTTGCTTCACCATAAATTAAAATGATATCCATCAAATCCGAGTTGCGCAAACCATTTTTTACACTAACTACTAAAAAACTATTGTAAACACTATCGCAATGACGATTGTAAAATCGGATTTCAGTATTCGGAATCGCTGAGGCCACGTGGCTCTCCACGCGTATTGCGAATGACGCTACAGACTACAGTTGTCCAGCTATGTAGTGGGTGAAAGTACTACAACTTCAATAATTTTTTTCTCGGAAACTATGAGGATTTTACAAATTTGTTTTTACGATATTGACTCCATTTTTCATGTCGCATCTATTTCCATTTTTTTTTGGATAAGTTGTGATCATATACATATAGTATTTATTGAGATAGTATGGAGGAACCTTTAGATCGGTTTTAGCTGCTCGTTTTTGAGAAAAAAATCTTATTTTTTATTTCATGAATCTTTCAAATCTTTAATCATTTTAGAAACCATGATGCTGGTTTATTTGGAACCAAAACGTTGAAACAAAATATGCTTTCAAAAATTAGAAATAGTAAATAAATTTTCTTTTTTTTTTCAAAATATCAAACAGCTGGAGTCGATTTACGAGTCTCATTAAGTGTTAATGGAATGGTCTAAAACATAACCATTTCTACCTTTTCGAAATCTCAATACAAAAAAATTTGGAATTATATATATTATTGGTACCGCTATCCAAATAAGGTAATAACCTTTTTAATCACCTAAAGAACCAAAAATCAATTGCAACACATATACATTACACTATGTAATGAATATTTCAAAATTTATCAGTCTGGAGTCTTCTGAAGAATATTATTAACACAAAAAGTATAATTTTTTATTACACGTCATTCACACAGATGTATCAATAAAAAAACAAGTCCAAGAACAAATCTCACATAGTTAAAGTAAGTATATCAATTTTTTACCTGTTTTACTTTTATTTTTTTGCCACTATTTTTTCCGTATCAAAATTTATATACATAAATGTGGTAATTTCATTAACATTATACAAATATAGACAAGCTTTTTAATTTTTGGTTCCGATCTCCTCCTTGTATCCTAGATAAATCAAAAAAGTTGTTTTTAATTTTGACACACTGTGAAATTTATACCAACCGATAAGAGCAATTACATATGTACATATGTAAATGTTCGCATATTAGCATCTATGTTTAAGGTCGCTATTAGTTAATGTCATTCACGCTGTGAGTTTAGAACGAGAGTACATATCCAGGATCTAAAAGACAACAATTGATGAGAATTTGTAGAACAAGCAGTGAAATAAGAGCTCGTTTTGTATGTATTTTATATTTACTTGTTTTTTATTTAATTCCAATTTGCTCTGATATAAAATGATAACGAATTTAATTAATATTCGAATATGGTAAGCTTTGTGTCGGTTGAATATTTATTCGCACCTTTATATCTTATAGTTTTAGGTATACAAGTATACGCGTGCTTAATAAAATCCGGCTTTAGAGAATTTTTTTTTTTTAATGAAAAGTTAGGTATTAATTTTTTTTACCATGACTAATACTATAATCAATCTATTGTCTGCACAATACTGCCTGTCTCGAGACATTGTGCTATAAAAAATGTTTAGTTATAGTTTAATTGACGTAAATTCACGCAGTCAATTGTAATTCTTATATTTTGTCTCCAAAAAAAGCGGACGAAAGTATGTAATAACATTGTAGGAACCGCATATTTATATTAGCGTCAGATTTATTATTTTCTGCTTTAAAATTTGAAATAGAAAAAGCATTTTTAGATTTTTGAAATACTCCCATAATGTAGTTCTGAAACCATATTAACTGTTACTTATTATTACCTTGACAATATGAATGAGATCATGCACTCAGGACATGCCGATGGCAATATTGAAGTGAAACCAGCTTGGAATAATATGTTACAGAATATAATAAAATAGAATATATTCTGCAGCAACACGGACGATATCTTTAAATACTTACTTGTACTTTACTATACTATAATTAGCTATCCCAGCGACTTCGCCATTTTTTTAAATGGTCTACAATAAGCCTTATAGTAATTAGGTATAAAAAAATTTTTTAGCCTTTACATATAGATGTAAACTATGAATACATGAATCAATCCTACATTTTTAGTACTTCTTTAACTTACTTTGTTCCTACAGATAAAAATAATTGTGTATGGATAGTAGATACTATTATATATATATTAATGAAATATTATGAATAGGTATATGTATTAATGAAAATATATAAAAAATCTAAATTCAGTGTGGCTCACTAAGAACCTATTTTTTTTGGGGACGTACAATACTCATAAGCAGACTAGCATTTTCCAGTTGTAAACACGCGTCAGTAATTGGCTTAATTTTCATCTTCAGGCATTTCCAATGCCTTCTAAATTTTTAAACTGAAGTAAACAAATAAGTTGAGATTTCAAGTCTGTACATAGATATTCTACATTATAAATTGATGAAATTTGAGATATACTCGTAGGTGCTTTAAGTGATACTGAGTAAGCTTATGTACCAAATTTTTAATGAAAGTTTCTAACGTGATTTTTCCAAAAAATGCTTTTAGAAAAGCATTGCTAACTTAATTTTTGTAAAGCATAAAATATTCATTTATCAAAGCCTATTTTTTTATATTTTTTTTTGGTGTCAAATTTAACAAAAAATTGTTAGCGAGATTTTTATTTAAAACCTGATTACGTCACTGATTTCTATTGTTTCAATATGGTTTATATCAAATTTTAAAAAATATATATACTCACTGCTGATTAGAAAGATATTTTACTATTTCTTTTGTTATTCAACGGAGTAAGCAACCTATGGATTCATAAATAAACCAACCCATATTTGTCGAATTCTAATAATAATAAATTATAATGTTATGTGATGTAATAGAATTTTTTAAGCTCTATTTTTCAGAAGGAAAACCCGGGTTAAATCGGTGAATAAATGCTATTTTTATAGGGGTGTTTCCATTTGAAATGAATCTATTGTACATGGTGACTCAATATATTTTGACCCTCCCCATTAACTTTTTTGTCTTTTATAGTTATAAAAAAATGTGAAATACAAAAGTTGCACATTTTATTATGAAGTTTTCGACAATGATAGAAAGACAAATGAAGTCCAAACAAAATGGGCGGATGTTAACTTATTAATTTAAATGGAATACACTGTATATTTTTACCTACTTCCCTGTCTAGCATAGTTGTATAGGGTTTGTTGGGTCCATCTCTAACAATAAATGAGATACTATTAAAAAACGAAAATAATGTTTTTTATTAAGAAAATAAAATATCTTGTAATTGTTAGATCTCTTTCAGACATTTCTGCCTTTTTTCCAATTACGTAAAGATTTACAGATTTAGTTGTAATATATTTTGACATATATGGGACATTGATACGATCCAAAACGCATATAGGTATTTTAAATAAATTTCACTAATTACGCCGTAAGAGGCCTAATTACTCATGAATATGGTAGGCCGTGACAGTGACAGTTAGTAATGTCAAGACAACATTGTTATTGACTGACAGTTTGTATTATTATTTAGTAAAAATGGTTTACACAGAAGCAGAAAATTGAAATATTATTATAGGAATTAGAGTATGGAGAAGAACTTTACTCTATTTTAATTCCTATAATATTTCGATTTTCTACTTCTGTGTTACTCATTTTTATGAAATAACAATATGAAATTTCAAACAATAACGATGTTGTCATGGCATTACCTGTCACTGTCACGGCCTACCATATAACATTGTTCATGAGTAATTAGGCCTCACACGGCCTAATTAGTAAGATTTAGTTAAAATACCTAACGCATTTTGGACTGTATTGACCTATTTGTCCGATATGACAAAATATACATACTACAACTAAATCTATAAATCCTTACATAATTAGAAAAAAATATTGAAATGCCTGAAAGGGGTCTAACAATTGCAAGATATCTTATTTTTCGTTTTTTAATAGTACCTCACTTATTGTTAGAGATGGACCCAACAAATCCTATATGACTATGCTCGACAGAGAACGTTCTATTCAAATGTGTAAAAATATACAGGGCGTTCGATTTTAATTAACAAAGTTAATATCCACGGCCATTTTGTTTGGACTTCATTTGTTTTTCTATTATCATTTTTGAAAACTTCATAGAAAATCGTGCAACTTTTGTATTTTACAATTTTTTATAACTCTAAAAACAAAAAAGTTAATGGGGGTTAAAAATACAGTATATCAAAAAATTCATTTGATTCATATCGTGAGTTAAAAAAATTACAGTCATGTCCTTGTTTTCTTAGTGGACCACACTGTATACATTCGCATTTTCCTATTTTAAATCTTATAATGTTCTAAGTTACATTTTTCTTAAACAATTTATGACGTACAAATGTTAGATTATTAAAAGTATATAGTATATACATATAGTAAGTAGAAACTACACTAGAAAAATTGTATTTTTAATACGAATTTTAAATCAGTGCATAATAAAATCACTACGTAAACCAGAATAAAATTGCAGTAACCTCTGTTGCATAGTAGTACTATCGTAGTCTACGTACTATGTAGTCGTAGTCAAAATCAAGTTAGCGTTGTAACCTCTATGTTATACATTAAACAATCGACTTACGATACACTTTCGTCTGTTCTTAATTGTTGCTGAATGGAATTTCCCAAGGTATTAAAATAGACCTGATTCACACTTTTGCCGTACAAGTAAGTTTTTATGGCTAGATGTAAACGTACATGTCGAACACACCCTTGCGAATAGTGACCTTCAAAAGGCCGTTACTTTGATTTGAACACATCAGTTATATGGAGATACCAGCTAGCTATATAAATAAATATGTAGATCATGATCTTGGGTGTTGGATGTTGACTTTTAATGAGATAATTTGAACGAAAGCAAACAAAGGATATTTGTTATTAGTTTAGAGGGAACATTATTAGTTAACTATGTCGGCAATTTTTAACAACCATGTATTATGGTGTAACGCGATGGATGCATTATTGTTATGAGGGTCCACAAATACAAAATTTATAAATTAATTTAAAAAATAATTACAACTTTGGCTTTAGGGAAAGGGGTGATTCCTCAAAGAATCTGTCTTGCTGAAGTATTTCAACTCTCTGGTTACAAATATATTAATTCCCTAGCACATGAAAGAGAGAGAGAGAGAGAGTGTGTGTGTGTGTGTATCTGTCACATTGAAAGACAAAAGTTGCACCCCTTACGTATGCTGCGTAAGTTGTAAAGTAAATCTACTTCATGGATCAAGGGCAAGAAAAAAAACATATGTATATGCCGTTTGCTGTTCGTATAGTGTGGAAAAAGTATGCTAATCACTTTAACACTGTTATTTTTTACCTCTTCATTACCAAGCGTTACTCAAGAAGCAAAGGGATAAAATTGAATATACTTTGCCTTCTGCTAATGGTCAAAAGTTGCCGATACCATATAATTGCCAATGTCATATATCTATAAAAACACATTTTTTGCTTTCATATTTGTGGTTTTTCCCGAAAACTTAGCTATAGATAGGGGCGAACAAGGAGAAAGGTTCAATCAGGATATTAGGACAATGGAAATACTGTTTCAAGGACATTGAGACAGCTACGTTGAGTGACTACTGCTACTATTATTAAGAAGGTTCGACACGAGATTTCTATGTCTTTTGATACTTTTCTGTCATTGTAAAATATTCAAGCATAAATCTGTAATTTTTTTCAATAAATATGGTGTTAGGTATTTTTTTATTTAAATTCCTATACTACCCTAACAAAAAATGTATGTAGTTTTTCAATTGAGTTATATAAAATATTTTTGGATTATATAGTGTGTCCCCAGTTGCCACGTCATCGATTTTGGTTTCTTTCAAAAACTCGAAAACTTTCAAGGTTACTTCAGAGGAAGAGAGCGATATGTCTCTCGAAACGTCAAGAAACCTAAACCGACGACGTGGCATCTAACCTGGAAATTGTTCTACCAAGCTATTTTTATATTATTATTAAACTTAAAATAAATGTTTACTTATTTTTTTACAATTTCTGACTGGTTTAAGTAATATAGTTAAAAATCGCGTCTTCTTAAATGTGTTCATTCTTCTTTTTTGATCAAACCCTGTATTTAAGCATTTTTTGAGTTCTCGTACAACTTTGTTAAATACAGTTAACGAAAGCAAAAATTAAAGCCACTTTACTTAAGGAAAATTTCACATTTTGAAATTTTTTGGACGCTCTGTATGTTTTATTACATAATTGATTACTGTCCATGGCTCCCCAAGATAAGCAAAATTTTTTATCAAGAATAACTTTCTCTCGAAAAATCAACAATAAGAAAAGTTACACGAGTGCAGTACCTACCCCATCTGGGGATACACTGTATCATATAATACCTTCTCTCGATGCTATTACAAAAAGTATTCATTTGGAGATCAATGAATTAATACCTGTATACTTTCACTTTCTGAAATATAATCTGTTTTCCAAAATCAAATGTATAAATTCTGGAATGTTATTCAATTTAATATTATGTACGTTTTCTCAAAATTATATGGACTGTTTCTTTTCGTGTACGTCCATTTTTTACATGTACCCGCATTTTCATGTATAGATGCCACAAAGTAAAAGTAATTATTTATGCACTGCAAATAAACGACAAGGAAACTCTGAATAATTTCGACCTTGCTGCACTGTCTTCGGAATTTTTTCATACGTCAGTTGGAATTACATACGTTATCAATAGTTTTTTTTGTGACTGCGCCCACTCTTAAAATTATATTGATAGCGTGTAATAAAAATTTCTACACTGACCTCGTCATCCTTCCAATAATTTTAATCATATGTATTAATAAAGTAACAATGCGGTTCGTTATATTAATTAAGAAAAATTTTATGCAAAGAGCTCAGATTACAAATTTTTCTTAAAGAAACTATACTTTTTCTTATTTGAAAATTATTTCTAATTTAATTCGCAACACCGTTAAACATAACTTTTATTTTTGTTTTTTTTTTATTTATTTACTAAATGGTAAAATTGTTAACACTTGTAGATAGCAGTAAACAGAACAATAATTGCTAGTACAGTTTTAGGTTATCAGCTCTACTTTAGTACATTACGGAAACGTGTGTCTTTTATTGTTTAAGTTTCAAGCGAATCAGTGAACATACATTTAAGTAGTCAGTTTTATCATGTACTTTTGTTTTAACTGTGTTTTCTTTTTGTAAAAAGAAAATTTGTCTGAGGCAGTGCGAACAAACATACTAAAATTGCTCAGCAAAACAGTAACAATGAATGGTAACATCTATAAATAGAGCTGGCCGAGCTATCGATAGAACCAGTGGTTCCAAAAATGTTTCTCGTATCATTGTAGTTTCAGTTGTATTAAAAAAATATTCTTTTTCAAAAACTATTTTTGCCACTCGAGTTTTCGCTTCTCGATTTATTTACTCTTCAAGAATCCTCTGTAAACCTGTAAATACCCTGTGTAGTTAGATATATTTTTTTACTCAATTTCACACATATCAATATGGCATACTTACAAATAAAATTAAAACCAGTCTAAATCACAGTTTTTTGTAATTTGAACTTTCCTATCTCTCTTCATAATTAAAAAGCTATCTTAAAATCATCGTGGAAAACCTAGGAAAATCAAAGAATTCCAGGAGAAAATGTTTTCTGGTCCATTCGAACGGTTTAAATATTATTAAACATAAACGTTATTCATAAGTTATATTTGGGCGGTTACGCTAATCATCATAAATCGTACAAAAATACAACAATTGCAACATTAACCTTTCCGAGTAACAGCGGTCAGATAAAATGGAACAATTTATTTAAAAATGAGTTTAAGGCTGGGCTCTACATTCTCCGCCTTCATCTCAAGAACGTCAGGGTGTAATAAAACGAAGAATGTTGAGGAATAAGTAATCCTCTCTGTTTGGTCAAAGGATCATTAAGCTGCTCGACAATTCGAAGGCTAATTGAAAAATATAGGTATCTAGATTGATGTCTTTGCATTCTGTGGTTTATAGCTACTTTAAAATCTCTCAATCTCAAATTAATTGTTAAGAATTTGATATACAGGGTAACTCACAGTGTGTGTAAAAAAATAGACAGAGATAGAACATAACAAATGTTGTAAATTTGCCTTATAAATCCGTGCCTAATTATAGATGCACATATAAGTTAAATAAAAAATAAATAAGTTTTATGTTCAATATATCAGACCTTCCCCACCCTCATATGTATCCTCTGAATACAAATTTGACATGAGGCTTCAGCCGTCAGGTCAGGAATTTTTTTTGTAAACTCAACAAATAGGTGGAAATTGCAAAAAATGGTGCTAATTTCTGATGAACATGTATCTGACTTCAGGAGAAACGAGAAGCAACTGTTCTTGTAATGTGGGTGGGGAACTTTAGGAGCTTTGTAACTTTGAGCTCGTGTAAATTTATGAAATTTGAAAATATAAATATTGTGATGTATTGATTAATATTGGAATTGATAACAATAAATGTATTGGATTATTGATTGCAAGGCTCTATACAATTCAAAGATGGAAATAATGTGGATCGAGTACAAACTCTGGGAAAGTTCCTAATGTCGGTTAGTGAACCTCAGGCTGGTTGAGTGGACGTTCGTTCGCAGGTTATGATAGCTCCGCAGGCTGTCCTGGTGAGAAATTTGCCCTAGATCGGGCATCATACCCGTTTCTGGATTTCGCCTTTCTTTCGTTTCTGGCTTCCCGGAACTAACCATAGCTCTGAAAGTGTTTCCATAGGAATTTTTGCATATTTGTTTCGTCCCAGTTCGGATTTCGTAGAATTCGAGAAAGTCTCTGTCCCCGAAATCCAAACTTGGAAGGTTTTTCTGTCTTAACAGTGCGTCGTTAGCAACTGGTCTGCCAACAGCGTCCTCCGGCGGTTCGTCTGTTGCGGATGCGGTGATTTAGGGCTTCTGTTGGATGGAGCGGTTTTTGGTGGCTTGGTGTCCCAATTGGAAAGTGGAGTGAATTTTGGAAGTCACTTGGGCCATGGAACACGACAAAATCTTTAACATTCTATATCTAACTAGGCTGCATAGAGTATAACTTCATATGAACTATTTTCTTTAAAATTATCTAACGGAACACGTACTTAAACATCGCGCTCGACAAAGATCAGGAATAATTAATTTTCGATAAACTTCCTAATGTTGTTGAAGTTAGGTATTTTTCTTATGGCTTGTGTCATATTCAAATTCGTATTTGGAAAATGAACAACAATTCTACGGTTCAATTGTAGAGCAGCTTCATTTCTTTTCACAGGCATGTGGGTTTGATTAATCAGCTTGTATTGAAATCAAAGGCAAATGTCAAGTTTGCATTTTCTGATCAATTAGTGGTGAATACTTAAGGAAATTTACATTCTTCGTCGACGTTTTAATAATCAGATTATCGTATCAAGGACGAGATAACACTCCTTCCGCAGCAAATTAATGTCTAGGAAGGATAAAAAGGCATTCCGAGCTATTAAAATGCGAGTGATAGATGTAGATAGAAATTTATTATGTTCGAAGCATATATGAATATTTTGAAAAGTAGTACAAGATAATTATTCAGAGGAAAGATAAATATCTGAAGAATTTATCATACTGAGGGGGTGGAGATATTATTATTATTATTATACAGGGTGTCTGGAAAAGTTGGTACAAAATTTATGGTGAAAGTAGAGCCAAAAATAGTAAAAAAAGTTGCTATAAACATTGGTCCTCCGGAGCACCGTTACTGATATATGACCCTCCAAAGGGGTCTCATCATTTGGATGTTTTTTAAAATAACTTTCTTTCTAATTAAGATAATGGAATGAAAATTGTAGGTAATAATCATACCATAAGGGTCTTTAACTATCATAAGTTTAATCAAAATCGGTTATTAATAAGGATAATTTTCTAACTACCCTTTACAGAAATTTTTCGACTTTTTTTTTATTTCTTTGAATTTTCAAGCAAATATTATTTTTCAATGATTTAGACTTTTTGGAAGAAAAAATGTCTACTTCTTTTTCGAATTCTGCGTAGTTTAGTCAGAAATAAATATTTTGTAAATAATGTGTGGCTCAGAACAGTAACTTTTGTTTTAACATTTTCACGTAGTAGGCATCTTTCGTGGTGACAGTTTCGTTGTAATGATACTAATGATTGTCACTTGTGATATCATTTAAATTCTTACGTTTCTTAGTTGTGTTCTTTGTGCTTGACTTTGCATTTCATTCGATTTTTTTACAACCATGAACCATCATGCTTTTACTGACCGTGAATATGCCGATATGCATTTTATTTATAGTTTCTGTAACGGAAATAGTCTGGCGGCTCAAAAAGTATCGGTAACGTTTCTCTGATAGGAGGCAACCTTCTGCAAGATTATTTGGGAAAATTCATGCCAGAATGATGGAATCAGGTGCCAAGATACCGTGAATTTGGTCGTCCAAGGAGGCGTAGCCATGATTAGACGAAGTGTAAGAGCGTCTGCTCATGATGGTTCATAGTTGTAAAAAAATCGAATGAAATGCAAAGTCAAGCACAAAGATCACAACTAATAGTAAGAAGATAAAGAAACGTAAGAATTTAAACGATAGCACGCGAAAGTGACAATCATTTGTATCATTATAATGAAACTGTCACCATGAAAGATGTCTACTATATGAAAATGTTAAAAGAAAGTTACTGTTCTGAGCCATATATTATTTACAAAATAATTATTTCTGAATAAACTACACAGAATTCGAAAGAAAAGTGGTGACATATTTTCTTCAAAAAATTCTAATTTATTAAAAAATAATATTATTTGCTTGACAATTCAAACGAATAAAAAAAATTTGAAACATTTCTGTTAGAAAACTATTCTTATTTGAAACCGATTTTGATGAAACTTATGATAGTTAAAGACCCTTATGGTATGATTATTACCTACAATTTTCATTCCATTATCTTAATCAGAAAGAAAGTTATTGCAAAAACTATTCAAATGATGAGACCCCTTTGGAGGGTTATATGTCAGTAACGGTGCTCCGGAGGACTAATGTTTATAGGAACTTTTTTTTACTATTTTTGGCTCTACTTTCACCTCCTTAAATTTTGTACCAACTTTTCCAAACACCCTGTATAAGTTAAATAAAGAATTTGTAAATATTTGCTAAATGTTTTTCCTTTGTAAAACTTATTCAAATCCTGAAGATATCACATATTTTCAAGTCGAAGGTTTAGTAAATTGGTAGAATCAAATTTTTGTTTATTATTAGGTAAATTATTAGTCCAGATTCCATTAATATCTTCAGAGCTTTTTGATTAAATGTCAAATTTTTTTTTACCTATATTCGAAATACCATTGGTTTTAGATCTTCGGTTCATTAAGATTATTTTTTCATTTAAAATTATCCCAAGAACAATTTCCTGAAGTTATGACGTGGACTTAGGAAACATCCTGTGAAAGCGAATAAAAATGTTTTATTTTCAACTTATTAAGTTATTCTAATCTAAAAATCTGTGAATGTTTGAAATTTTCTAATGCATTTCTTACAAAATCTAGCAAAATCTAATGTTATTATTATTAATTATTTAAAAATTATTTGTTGTTCAGTCATTACTTAATACTACGTAAGCTAAAAAAAAAATGTAACCTAATTTTGTAACTTCAATTTAAATGAACATTCGTTCATGCAAATATCGAGGAAGACTGGCTATGCATTCTGTATAGCGATCGAAAGACGGGCGTATCCTCTCGAGAGAACGATTAACTATTACCAAGAGAAAGGTGTAATCGTAAGTTTAAAGGTTTAAAATTGCGAATCGTGTTCTAAAAACTAATGCACCCATGAATAGGTCCCTAGAGAGTAGATAATTTCCTAGTATATCGCTTGAGCAACTACAGCATTGGCCTGTAAGGCGTTTAGTTCAACTTTGCTCTAGGTATTTTTCTTCGTATTGCGAGACATTGGTGCTGTAGAACAGAATACTTACTACGATAAGCCGTTCCCAGAACATTTGTGAAGACACACCATTGGATAAAATCGACCTCACGGTTCTATGCGCTACTAGCTGTTGTCTGAAGTTTTGTAGTGTAGCATAAGTTCTTTCCATATTTATTCATATTTTTCCACCTGTGAAATAAAAAATAATTAAAGGAACCTTTGAGCCAAAAGAATCAGTTAAGGGTTATTTTTATTAAACTATCGCACACGGAAAATAGTAAATAAGTAAAAAATACGCATTACTACAGGTGTCCCATAAGCACATGATCAAAAAGGTACTGCGACATTCTTTAGCTCAAAAGAAGATGATCTGACCTAACTTGCATTAAGAAAAAATGTCTGGCTCATCTGCTATTAATTGTCAAAGTTCTTGAAAAAAAATATGTTTTTGGTAATATCTGGAGAATGTTACAATGGATTATAATGAAACTTGCTGTGGACTTGTTCCTAAGTAAGATTTATGTTTTGATGAAGCAACCGCCTTGGGCAAGGTGGTAAATTCTTGAGTGTCTTGCTACAAGAATTACATAGCCCCACAAAAAAAAAGTGGCAGGTCCGAAAGACAAGACCATGGTATCCATATTGGGGTCGCTGAATCCGAATCCGGTGTCCTTTTGACGCGATTAGCTCTGGTTTAAGGTCAGTTCAAGGTCAAATGTAGAAAATCAATTGTCAACAAATTAAACCTATGTATCTATACGTTTTTGGGGTCGCCGAATCCGAATCCGGTGTCCGTTTGAAACGATCAGATCTGCTTTAAGTTCAGTTCAAGGTCAAATGTAAAGCCAATTATATTGTTTGTATTTGATCCTATGACTATCCTCAAATTATGGCACTCTTGTTTCAATGTGCGTTAGGTTTATAACATCCATGTTTGAAGGGATTCATCCAATGATATCATTGTAGAAACCTAAGGAAAATTCTTCATCGTTAGAAAAATATTCCTTATTTCTGTACTGATAGTAAAAAGCCTTCACTTTTCCGGCTTGCTTAGTATTTTTTTTAAACATGATATTAGGAACTCTGCTCCATTCTCTGCCAGGCCCAAACCTCGAACATAATTTACTTTTTTTTATTATATTGTTCCTGTCTTTTTCACAACGTGGTATGGAATATATTTGTCATCACTAGTATCACTAGCAATATCAGTGATAGTTTCATTTTATTCCCAAATTTCTCCCTTCTTTAATATCTTGGTGAAACCTTTCTCTCTGCTCAAGCCCAATTAAATTTTTCACTTAGGTTTAAAACCAAAATATTTGTATAAGTATCTTTCGTATGTTGATTGATCTTTTTCTATTAGAAAGTATTTAATAGACCTTATTGCTTCAAACGAACATCAGATTCAGATTCAACGACCCCCAAAACGTATAGATATGTAAGTTTACTTTGTTTTCAATTGATTCTCCACATTTGACCTTGAACTGACCTCAACCCAGATCTGATTGAGTCAAACAGACATCAGATTCGGATTCGGCGACTCCAAAAACTTATAGATATGTAGATTTACTTTGTTGGCAATTGATTCTCTACATTTGACCTTGCACTGAACTTAAACTAGACCTGATCGAGTGAAACGGACAATCATTATCACTACTATCCAAGTACAACAACTACCCACTACAATCACTACTATCGTAGTAAGCCATGATGTCGTTTTATAATAAACGAATTGTCAAACTTTTGACGTTGGTTGGACGCGTACTGGGAGTGTCAAGTTGTCTTCGCAAAACCCTAAGACTTTGACTATGTCGGTCATCTCTTCATTAGAAAACGTCATTCGAAACGAATGTGTCGGACTTTTGAATGGGGATGATAAGTTAGTTACTTAATGAAATTTCTTAACTTATAAGAAATGTGACAAAAGGTTAAGTTTAGTTAAACTAAAATATTCAGAACTACTTAACTGTGCTGATAACTGTAGTAAAAAATTCAAATTCATTTTTTTCCACGAATTGTGTATTTTAGCGATATGCAATAAATATACCTATCTATTTTCAAAAAATATTTTCCAACAAAAAAAAAGGTGTAGCAAAAAACAAAAGATTGTATAAGACGTTCTTAGTGACCTCTATACTTTAGGCAAAAATAAGCTTATTCATGTTTGACTATCCCAAAAACTTTCTTATGCCAAATTTTAATTAAATATTTTAAAAGGTCACGTAAAAAATTTAAAAAATGTCTGAAGTACAGTATATTTTTAAGGATGGATGTATTGCATTGAGGTTAATGCTTTGTTTTGATCGGACAGCAGAATATTGCTCTTAAATTTTGAGATATGAAAGTATTCAATAATAATCAATGAAGAAAACCATGTAATTTTAGACTCAAACATTATAGAAACATGAGGTAGGTACATACGTCTTCTTTTTATACAAAATTTTATTCAACTTCTCGAATTGCACATAGAAAAAAAATCTAACTGGATCGAAATAAAACTGGAATGTATAACTCCAAATGATTAATCTATTTCTGATGATCGCTATATTTCTCTTCGTCTAATTATAGTTAATTGATACTTGTCAGTTCTTGTTTGTTTAAAATACATTTCAAGTTCTTATAGAGGAAATAAAATCGAACTTATTGCTTGCCTAAATACTTACTTCTAGATTTAAATAAAGCCAAGAAATAAGTATTATTAACTTTTCGCTACTAAGTTTAATAAAATTATTATTTATTTTATATACGATATTTTTAGTGGAATGATTTGTTTTTATAAATTTTGGCTGCTACATGTGGAAAATATGTTATTATAGTTTTATGCAGATTAAAAGACACACTTTTTATATTGTGCAGCCCTTTATAACCTTGCATGTACTTAACATTTACTTAAAATAAAGTTAAAATTAAGATCTAAATTTGTAACGAGGCGTAGGTACACTACATATCAACATCGTTTATAATAACTATATCAACAACACATTGACATTAATAATTCTATTAATTTTATAGTAATATATATTATTTTAACTATAAACATATTTTACTGTCAACTCTCCTCCCAGAAATGTTAATTAACATCTGCTAACCTATATAATAAAACAATATTTGTATAAGCATCATTACTGAATTTAATATTGCTATAATGGTCATTAGGTCGTTAATAATAATTTTTTAAAACTCCTGAAATTAAATCAATGGTTTATTATTTCCTAGAAATTATCGAATTGTGTTTTTCTTTCGTGGAAGAAAATTTGATATACAATATTACACTATTTTTTGTTTTATGTTTATTGTAATTTTGTGAAAAACTAGATGAAATAATAAAAGATCCTGCCAAATTTTGAAAATAAGTTAGCCAAGGAATGAGACCTTATTTTGAATATGTGGAAAACAAACAAGCACCATTGTTAACTTAGAGCATATACTATATGGAGGAAGCACATAGTCCAGCACACAGCGAAATTCGTTTCAGTTTTACGCTTTTTAAAATATCATTAAAAGAAGAAATTATTTCCCACAAATTTTAAATCCCTTTGTCTTTACAATAATTCTAATGTTTCAGTACAAAATTCTTGTTATAGGTAAAAGTAGTTCGATAAAACAATTGACTGATTCCTTTGGAGCAAGGGTTTGGGCTTATTTAATTAAGAAATAACTAAAAATGTGGCGCAAATAAAACCACAAACGATATACAGGGTGTTTCTGAAATAAGTGCGTTCCTTGAAAAGGGTGATGGAGGGCATGAAAATGAGTAACCTTTATTAAACAAATGATGGTCTAAATGCTTCTGTTTTCGAGATAATTAATTAAGAAATTAACAATAAAATGTAAGCGGACCCTGTGCATCTTGTGCACGTGCGTAGCCAGAATGCTTCGGACTCGCTATATGTGTGAACCGGGATACCGGAAATGTCCACCTGACATGTGAAGGTCGTGGACGGCAACATGTTTTCGACTACGAAGAAACCATAATAAACCTCGTTGAGGCAGATCGGAGGCGCAGTTATTATTACACCCCTATCATGGACAACGGGTTCAGGCATTAAATAACAATGATTTTCAGCCCCTTGTGGAATTTTGCCAGTGGTTTCGACAACAAATAGCACAAGATCCAGATTTTACAAGCAAGGAACTGTTTACGGATGACGTTATTTTACTAGAGACGGCTTGCTAAATTTTTACAACAATCACTATTTGCGTGATGCAAATCCTCACGTTGTACAGAGATTTCGGTTCGAACAGCGGTTTTTAGTGATTGTGGTGTTTTTGGTGACAAATTACTCGGCTTGATAGTCTTACCTGCACGTTTAAATGGTGTTGCTTATTTAGAGTTTTTGACAAACGTCTTACCGGATTTGTTGGAAGACGTCCCTTTATAAATTCGCGCTTTGATGAAGGTGCCCCTCTCCATGTTTCTCGTGCAGGTTGTCAGTCTTCGGTAAGGTGGATAGGACGAAATGGCACTGTATGTTGGCCAGCACAAGGTCCCTATATGAAACCTATGGACTTTTTTGTTTGCCAGTGTATGAAACAAAATGTATACCGAACGCCTAATATCGATGCAGCAGATCTTCAACAGCGTATTTTTGCTACAGCTAATGAAATTCGACAAATGCCGGGTGTATTTTCGCGTATGCGGACTAATTTTGACCGTCGTTTGAAAGCACGTTTATTAGCACATGGAAACAACTTTGAACCATTTATAAATAATTCGATTATTCGTTTAATTTTTGTGTTACTTTTAAGCGAGATTTGAATAAATTTCAATAATTTCGAACACAAAATTTAAACCGTCAAAAACGCCATCAGCGCTTTCGCACTGGGGCGAAATTTGTTTAAACCTTCAAGTGAAACATTTATTTTCAATTTAAATCGTAATATTTTAGACCATCAGTTGCTTAATAAAAGTTGCTCATTTTCGTGCCTTTTCAAGGAACGCGTTTATTTCAGAAACACCCTGTACAATAGTAAAGTAAGTCCTATTCACCACCAAGTATTGTTTAATATACAATAATCTTATTTTCTTTCGGTAGTATTTATTAAACAACAACTACGACGTGTGTGGAATAACAAATCGTTAAGTATGATTTATCACCTAAAATAGTTGAAGGGATTCTAGAGAGCTATCAAACCATAAAATGATAATTAAGCAGTACGAGTAGGTAGGTGCCTGTGCTAAAGCTAAACCTATGGGTGTTCGTTTAAAATTTATCTCTCGCATTCGATTATAGTGATTTATAGATAGGAGTAGTCAATTAAAAGGATATTGATGTAAGTCGACTAAACTGGTCCATTAATAAAGTGATACAATTTAATCGACATGGTCGACTCGTACACTATGGTTCAATCGGAACGAATTAGAATTAAAATTATTTTCTTCCACATGTAGAAATGTAAATATATAGAGTGATTTTCTCGTAGGAATAAGATGAAAAGTTCATTTTAAGATGGGTTTTCAAGTCCTTGGTTACAAAGATACAAAGTACCTATCTAATTTTTGTTAAAAGAAAGTAGAGCATCTTTTATATCATCCAAAAGTAAATTACGAACGGGGTAAATTTTTTAGAAAAAGTTATCGAAATTTTGGGTATTTTGACCAAGTTTAGACATTCCATATAAATATGAAGTTATTATATTCCATATTTTTATGGGTGATTATGAAGTACCTACTTATTTTGCAAATTTCGATTCATTTTACGCAAATCAATCTTTTTTGAACTAAAAACTCTGACAAAATTAATAAATATACACAAAGTTTAGTTACATAGAAAAAAGTTAATATGAAATTTTATTTTTTATATAATGATGGCATGCTTTGACTGTAAGAAGGAAGAAAAATCCACGGCTATGTGTTTTAATAGGGATCGACGTAATTATTGATATTCCACATTAAATGTTATTCGAATAGAATAGCTAGAATGACTTCAAATGTCAAAATATTAAAACATCATTATTTTGGCTTTTAAAAGTAAATTATGTGAATACACAATGATAATAATCTATATATATAAATGATAATAAAAAGCTGTTCCTTGGTAAGCGCATCACATGAGAACCGCTGGACCGATATGTCTAATTTTTTTCCAAAATGTTCGTAATAGTCCGAATCAGGTTTTTAGGGAAAGAAAAATTGGAAAAGTTGACTAGAAAATTGGAAAAATCGGGAAAAACTGAAAGTGTTTTTTTCTATGGAATTTATGTATGAACTCAAGACCATAACTCGCCATGGATATGCGAAAATCTTTTTTGTTTTATTCGGAAAAAATACAAAAATCACACAAATTTATTGAAATTTGGACAGAACAACGTCTGCCAAGTTAGCTAGTTAAGCTAGTTAGCTAAAATATAAAAACTTATAAAATCAAGTCAATAGTCAATACATGTAAATTAAAATTAAACTATACATTTATTCTCTGTCATGGGTACCAACAAATTTCTATTTCTGTGGTTGAGTTCTAATACCTACGATTAGTTAATATTTTCGAAATACTAAAAAATAAATATTTTGTTATATGTGCAATAACCAATAAAAACATTAACAGTTGCTACCAAAATAGGTTTATAAAAGGCAAGCTTTCACTCTGGTGCCAGGGCTTATTTACTAATTATTTACACCTTTTAATTTACAATGTTTCAAAATACCAAAGGAAAGGAAAAACTATTTAAGTTTCTTAAATAAATACTTTTAAATAGTAAAAGAACGTATTCATTTAACCAATTTTACTCCGTTAGACTTTTTAATGTTCTTATGATAACATTTCTTCCAGTTAAAAAAAATAAGAATTGATTTTTTATATAAAGCAGTATAGGTATATTTCGTAATCAGCCTAATTGGTAATATTGCCGCTGTGAGAAGTGACCGATGAGTTGACGTTTTTAAATTTTTGGCTTATAATATGCAATAATTATTTCAGTTTTATTCTATAAAGGGTGTAACAGCGATGCTGCGACAAACGTATAGGACACTTGTTCAAATTTTGAGAAAAATTTTATAATTAATTCTGATTTCGGCATAGACTTTTAACTCAGATGCCACTTATTAGTTACTAATAAGATACTACATATTGGGAACTATATTGTATTGCATTTGAAGTCTTTAGGGTATCTTCAATAGTTCTGACCACTGATTAAAAACTGTGTTCCACATCTAATCTTTGAAGATTTGTTTCAGAAAAAATCGTTACTCTTGGTCCAGAGAATTTGCCGCAACGTCGCTTTTACATCCTGTATAGAGAATAAAATTGAAAGTTGTCCTTCAATGGCAACAACGACTTCTACTATTTAGTCATCTTTTTTCTAATAATCCATTAGGTATGTTTATGTATTTAGTTGAAGGCTTGGTATTTTTTTTTTTGAGGCTCAGTTGAACTTATATTTATTACTTTCCTCTTCTTCTAAAACAAAAGAGGAAGCTGTTTTTGGTGGAAATGCTATACAGGCTGTTGAAAAAGTGCAGGAAAAGAGTATTCGAAAAATAAGAAAAAAGTTCATGGAACATATTACCTGGAAACACTTCGTTGGCGAAGTACAGAGTATTAAAGTTTACGGGTTGACCAAATCAAATCAAATTTGGTACAGGACATTATCTAATAAGTTTGAATAATTTGAAGATGATAACATAAATGAGATAATTACGGTCAAAGATTTAGGGGTATCGTCATCTTTTTTAGCAGTAGGTAAAGTAGCATTTTCTGAAGGAGTAAGGTAAATTTTTTCAAATGAACACGCTATTTTCGAGGAAGTTACAAAATTTGATTCTAAAACCTCTTTTGGGGGTACGCATATTGCACATGACATAAAAAAATTGGTGGTTTATTAGGATCTGGAAAAGTAATTTTATTCTTTAAATTTTACAGAAATACGAGAATAAATTCTTCATTGTAATCTTAACAAACAATGTTTTTATGAACAAAAATACTGTTTTCTTGTTCAAGTAAATGTACTATTAGTGTTAAATTATAAGTGCATTTTGAATTTTATTGTTTCTTGAGTAGAATACGAATACGCGATTAAAATTTTAAAATACATATTTACGGTAAAATAATATATTTTCAAATCATTATTTAAACCTCTCTTCAGACCGTTCCTGATCGTTGACCTACATCGAGAGTAAATCTTAACCTACCGTACTGTTTGGTCAGTTTTTAGTATTACATATGTTAAGCAATTATTCAGTTTGTATCCTTATTGTGTGACTTATTACTTTCCAGAGTTGTGTGGTACCTACTTATTTAAAATGACATATACGGCTAAAAAACACTCACTCTTTCGTCCATAAAGTCTTAATAAAGTTGAGTTCCATTGTACTTTGATTTTGAAAGCAATTGCGAAACTGGACGAGACGATGACTAGGAAATCAGCTGTTTCGCTTCAACGTTCGATCGCTGTGTACTCCGCCGACCTGCGCGGCGCGTTCTCTATTAAGAAGTGGAGCGTCGAGTTAACAGGAGTTAAGGGGTAATTTGCTTATTTTTTAATAAAAGGTCGAGAAAATTTTTGTCCGATTTTCTCTCTTTATTAGGCCTTCCGAATACGTGGTTAAAATTAATGATATTATGACTGAATCATCATGTATAATAATCCATATACATAAATGATGCTATTGTATGCCAATGCAGATATGGCAGTCATGCGTTTTGTGTATGGATGCGTTAGTGGTAATGGACTTAAGACTTATCATCTGTACACTGAGGCTTATCCTAATCTTCCAGTTCCTTCTGCACGAATATTTAGCAGACTTCATCAACTACTCCGGGACAGCAGACAATTTGGTAAAACGCTGAAAGACTTAGAGTAGAAGAGGAAGTTTTGAAGGAAGTAGGAGAATATCTAGGAACTACCATTAAGCAGATTGCGACTGAAGTAGTTATTGGTTACCATCTTGTTTGAGAACCCATAGGGAACAGCTACTAACTCTATCTCTTTCCCATGCAACGTGTACAAACACTTGATCCACCAGACTGTGATGCCATATTAATATTTTATAGATGGGTTCTGAGAGAACATACTAACAATTTTAATTTAATGGTTTTCTTTCTTTTCACGGATGGAGTATACGAGGGACGAAATTTCTAATTTTCTTAATACTCCGTGAAGACGTCCCACTAAATGGGCGTGGTTTGTGGTGTTACACGATGGCGCTCCTTCTCACCTTTCGTAAATACGGGAATGAAACTTACGAATGAATTTGATGTGATGGGTTGGTTTAATGGCCATCTAGATCGCCAACCTTGAATACGAGTTATTTTGGAATATTTTGAGTTATTTTAAAAGTTTGGAGTATGCAGTTAGATCCCAATCTCGGCTATTTGATAATTAATTTTTAGAAAGATGTAAAGCCTACGTTGACATGCAAGGAAGACAGTTTGTACTCTTTCTCTAACAATGTTTTTTTCATGAAGAATGTTAAACCTCTGTATGAAATGAATTCGTAGGAACTTCTCCACCTCGACGTGAACAACATTCAAAAATAATAATTTATTGACAGTTTGTGCTGTATACAGTCAGGAAGAGTTTTAAGAGACAAAAGTATATTTTCTATGTAATTTACCTCACTTTTTACAGAATGCTACTACTTTTGAAAAAATTTCAGTGGCGTAGGAGTATTGGTCGACAAATGACGATACGATACAATGAGGTCTCAGTGATCATGTCCATATATAAATGGTACAAACTTATTAGTACTCCATACCAAATTTGAATTGATTTGTTCATCCATTTAGGAGATACAAAAAAAATATACAGGGTGTCCCGTGACTCGATGGTCATAGCTTAAGGTCGTATACCTATGAATGTGAATTTCTGGTATTCGTAATTCCATCTCTATTAGACGTGGCTTCATCTGTAAACATAATTTGTCCACAAAGCTGTGGGTATGCAATAAAACCAAGGACAAAAGTCAACACGCGCTGCATAGTCTGCTGGTTGTAAATGTTGAACAGATTGTATGTGAGACTTTCATTCGACTAACATGAACACGATTAGATATTCTTTTTCGGTCATGTTAAGGATAACTTTTTCTTCGGCAAGTTTTTCCTACACGGGACGTTCTGCAGTTGCTTTAGGAAATATACCTGTTTCTGTCAACTGACGATGCATATTTATGAACACTTGCTTATTAGGTATTCCTCAATGAGGAAACCTCCGATATCGGATTGATTTGAAAACATAGCAATGTCAAATTATTGTTAAAATTACAACGTCAAAGAATAAACAATGTCACCATAACAATATGACAGATCAATTACTTGACCTACCTGATTTATTTACTGTTTAATTTAATATTGCCCGTAACTCCTTAACTATTGAGTTTTGGACAAAGTGTAAAAGGCACTTTTGACTTCGACCTCGAAATTGTTCAAGGAATACGACCTTAAGCTATGACTATCGAGTCACGGGACACCCTTTATCTACAAAAATTTTAACACCATACGTCTCGGAAATGAAGTGTTTCCAGACACAAGTTGATATGAAGTTTTTCTCTTACTTTTTGGAATATTTTTAGCGTTTAGATTTGCTGCTGATTGAAATACTTGATTTAAAAGAGACTTGTTGTTTCCACGACATCGCAATGTGTTGTTGCAATGATATTACAAAGTTATTCATTGATCATTTGGTGTAACTGATATCAAAACGCTTCACTCTGTACCTTCGTCGGATCCAATGCCGCGGTTGCACCAGCCCCAGCAAGCATTGTTTATATCCCGCGAGATACTTTTACTTTCGCAGATATGCTCTACTTGTATCGCGCAAATTATGTGCACGGTAACGTGATTTCTGGTTTCCCGTTCTGACCTAGCGGCACCGCACGGCGGCGTTTGCGGTGATGAATTTCAGTTATGTCACATTCTAAGCGGGCAGTCGCACAGATCGAAATATCAAGGCCGACGGACCATGGCTTACTTCGAAATCATGGGCGTTCAGAAAGGGACGAGTCGGCTCTGCCCGTTTGACAGACGGATTCGAGCTCGCGGCCGACCTTCGCAGTGGCCAAAATTTTGCTCATGCTGTGCCAAATACTTCCTTGGCGTCAGCGGCGTAGAAATTGTGTAAACTTTATTATTTTTGACAGCAGAGAAAAATGAATCATTCTATGAAATTTGTATGTTTGTTCCAGGACTTCAACCATTTATTTCTAGAAAAAATAATTAAACGTCGTATACGCGATTTGTAGATCTATGTTATATTTATTTTTTAATAGAACACCCTATATTTTTATAATTTTTTAAATCTGTAAGTTTTTTAAGTACGAAAAGACGATAATGAAGTATGTTTGTTCCAGTAGTTTTTTTTGACATCTCGTTATAAATGTTGAACTAAATAGCAATAAAAGTCAGATAATAAAGATAATAGTTAAATTCAAGAAAATATGTTAAAAAATTATTTTAGGTATAGAATGTTTCATTCAAGGTTGTAACACCTTTATCGTTTCTTTATTTTATGGCGGTAAGCCTAATTATATTATTAGTTCCTAATTAAGAAATTTTTACTACTGCAGATAAAAATTTTCTGAGTCGATATGAACTAAAAAGTGTTCTTAGAAGGCATATAACTTATTTTCATATTTTTGATTTCAGAAAAACTTCAATACAATTAAAAAAAGAGGGTGTTTCATTAAAAAATACATAATCACATGTTTAGAGGTCGACAAACATACGACATTCAATAACTGTTTTTTTTTTTCTAAAAATGAATTTTTTAAGTCTTGAAAGACTATGTAATTTCAGTCAAAACTAAAAAAGTTTCCCGGCTGATCATTTTCGGTGTGAAACTGTACATATTTTACCAATCTAAATTGTCATCACATTTTTTGAATGTATAGGTTTTGTTATATTTCGGTTTTTTGTTTAATGAAATCAGAGTACTTGCAGTGTCAAGTCAACAAAATTAGTGTCAAGTCATCAAAACGGTGTCAAGTCAACAAAATCATTGAGTTACTTTTTAATTTTTATCGCGGTTTTTAAGATTTTCAGATTTTTCTACGTAAAAAAGGTATGCTTGCTTTCGATAAAATAAACCGTCTTCGATATAAATACATATAGGTATTTTTCTATAATGCTATGAATTCTATTTCTTACACATTTCGTTATAATAGATACTTGAAGTTGAAAACATTAATTTGGCTGTTTAAGCAGCTGTTACTTGCCCATTTCATTTACTACGGAAACAACCAGTTTATATTATTTAAGTATAATATGGGAGGCTTGATAAAGGCAACTATATTCCAAATCGTTTCTAACTAATCAGTTACATAATGCCGTAATAGAGAATTATAACAATAGTTCGCATTTTTGATTCAATGAGACCATCAATAGTTAAGAAATAAATAATTATTTGAATGTCTAAAACATGAATCTGTCATGTATAAATAAACAAGAAATATATATTTTAAATAAGGGCTTTGTAGTTTTCCAAAAGTTGTAGTATGTAGTCAGAGAAAAGTAATTACACAGACCCACAATAAAAGAAAAGTGGTCTGTTTCAAAGACTAGACCTACACTGGAATAAAAAGTATGGTAAAATTGCTCCATCACCCACTATTTTTTTTTAAATCGCGAAGAACCGCCTTTAAATATGGAAAATTCTATTTTTCAAAACTAGAGGGAGTCTAACTTCATCTTTCACCCCTATTTTTCATATCTATGGAATTGTAGAGACAATATTCTGCTTCTACCTCTCCATATCAAACTTGGTTTCATAAAACAGTTCGTTAAAGCTTTTGACAAGGATGGTGACTGTTTCCGGAAATATGTGATGCTTAACTGAAAGAAGTCCTCAAATCCGTATCGTGTTAAGAGACGAAAAATTTATCACAAAAATGAATGATACTTAAAGAGCAATATGAGTTTTAAGAAAGTCACTCTAAATTTCTTGGGGAACTAGAAAAGTGAGGATTACCAGAATTTAGTTGAGGAATTGAAACAGTTGGGTTGCCTGATGAACTTGAAATTGCATTTCCTAGACTCTCATCTTGATTGCATTCCAGGGAACCTTGGAGACTACAGTAAATAACAGAGTGGACGGTTTCACGAAGATATCGAGGAAATGGAGCGTCGGTAGCAAGGAATGTGGGATGTTAAGATGATGGCAGATGCTTAAAATGCATAGGTCCTTTGAAGATAACAGAGTTTGTTACAAAAGGAGAAAAGAGTAAAAGGAACGTCATTTCTTATCTGGAAACGATGTTCACAAATTCGAATGCCCTCATATCTCTGTGGACAGCAAATGACTGAAGTTATATATATTTTTGGTTAGGAATTTTTCAGACTTTAGGGTTATTTTGCACTGTATACAAATACTGGAAGGTAGCAGAGTGATTATTACTACGGATTACGTATCAGCACGTTAAAATATGTACCTATAGATATGGTCCTACAGTAATTTACATTTTCTTTATACTCAGGTCTAGTCTTTGGAACAGACCACTTTTCTTTTTTTGTGTGTTTGTGATCAGCTGATCAGCTAAGGGTTTACGGACGACGTTTTTCAACTCTGGATGGAAGTTTGTTCTTTTTGGCCATACCTGGTGTTCATAATAATTCTTTCTACAATCTCGTAGATATAAGAGATAGGGGTGAAAGATCAAGTTGGACTCCTTCTGGTTTTGAAAAAAAATAGAATCTTCCATATTTTCTGTATTTAAGAGCGGTTTTTCGCGATTATTAAAAAAAATGGTGGGTGGATAAATGGCGCAATTTTGGGCCTCATTCTAGTCTTTGGAACAGATCGTTTTTCTTTTTTTGTGCGTTTGTGTTATTGTTTGGATTATTCATAAGAATAGTCACTTATGTACATTTGTCTCAAAGTGTAATGAAACTTTATTATTATCTGTCTTTATGAAACAATTAGCATTGATTGTGGTATCTGACAACAATTAATATTAAACTTGATATTTCCTGTTGCTACCACTTATTAATTTGAACTGTGCAGTTTCCAGCCAAATGTTTATCTAGTTCGTTGCCATTAAATATCTTAAATGAAAGTAATTATTACGTACCACCTTGCCGGCGTTCAAAAATATTTCATTTACGATTGTTTACTTGTTACACTTTCAGCATTTTCGTTTCAGGTCACTGATTTCCGTTGATCTGCTCAGATGCCTATTGTGCAAGCGAAGCTAATTATATGCAACCTTCACAATGTTCTTATCAGTTTTGTCCATCAATTTTTGATGATTTTTTTCGTCGTGAAACAAATTTGGCCAAATTGGGTCGCTTGCTTAATTTCAGACAGTTAAATGCCATTTTAAGTAGATATTCTTATTGTTATGGTGATTGTATAATAATGCTTCAGTGCATATTTTGGAGCAAGGTCTGGTGAAATGACATTTTGCCATTTTGGTACGTTTTCGTTACTTTTTTTCGGTACGGCATGTGTTCCAAAATATTAAGACATTTTTAACAAATTGCAACATACAAAGCATAATGGGTGCATGAATGTGGAGTACATAATCGTTAAAAATATAAAAAAATAAGTTTATGTTTAGATCTTATCTCAGCGTATGCATTAGTTATTCGTGTATTGTTGGTGTTATAAATAAAAAATTGATGGAGAACCTTGCATACGTTGATTTAGATATGTAATGATTTAATTTAATAAATTTTATGTACCTACTATGTACCATAACTTTATTATCAAATACATAAAATTTTAATTATCTAAAAGTATTCGGTATAAAATAGTAGTAAACAAGTACGTAAGTGCAACTGGATGTCTTAAACACGTTAGTTTTAATTAGATAAAAACAAGTTATTAATAAATAGCCTTACAAGAAGAAAACTGATATTGTATTTCCAATGACAACCTTATACAGGGTGTTTCAGAAAGACCTCCCGTAAATTCAGGGGGTGATAATTTTTTGTCTTATGAACCATATGTCTATCTCCTCTTGATTTCGAGATACAGAGCATCAAAATAAACCTTTTTAAATAGAATTTTTACGAAAATTTCCAAACGACGGGAAATATTTTTATGAAATTTGGTGTTCCTGGGTTTGTAAGGACGCTAAATACGCTGGTCTAATTATTTTTTGGATATTTCATAGAGGACGCTAGTTACTCTACATTCCTATTACATTTTAGGTTCTAATTTTTTTAAGGTTAGGTTCGGGCTCCATTTTCCTATGTAAAATTTTATTTTCTAAAAAGAATATACTCTTGTTAGAACTTCCTAATGTGGACGGTTTTCGAGAAAAAAGGCATTTAATTGAACTCTTACAATATTACGGTGAAGAAAATAAGTGACTTTTCTCAAAGTAGGCTTATGTCAAAACTTATTGATGGATGTCTCATAAACAACGCATACATTCTCAGTAATATTTTAAACTCTAATTAACTTTATATCAAAATTTTAGTGACTGTAATTAGTCATTACTAAACTACAGCCACTAACAATCACTAAAATTTTGATATAAAGTTAATTAGAGTTTAAAATATTACTGAGAATGTATGCGTTGTTTATGAGACATCCATCAATAATTTTGACATAAGCCTACTTTGAGAAAAGTCACTTAATTTCTTCATCGTAATATTATAAGAGTTCAATTAAAAGTCTTTTTCTCGAAAACCGTCCACATTAAGAAGTTTAAACAAGAGTACATTATTTTTAGAAAATAAAATTGTCCATTAGAAATTGGAGCCTGAATGGTAAAAAACCTAACCTTAAAAAAATTAGAACCTAAAATGTAATAGAAATGGAGCGTAACTAGCGCCCTCTACAAAATATCCAAAAAATAATTAGACCAGCGTATTTGGCGTCCTTAAAAACCCCGGAATACCAAATTTCGTAAAAATATTTCGCACCGTTTGGAAATTTTCGTAAAAATTCTATTTAAAAAATTTTATTTTGTCGCTCTGTATCTCGAAAACAAGAGGAGATAGACATATAATTCATAAGACAAAAAATTC
>NW_019416851.1:193814-230837 GCF_000390285.2 Anoplophora glabripennis
TAAAATATTTTCAAGGTCATCGTACTTCCGGTTATACCGGAAGTCGATACTAACTTTCTTATTTTAAATGGAACCCCCTGTATATTATTGCATTTTTGGAAACATCATCCATTTTTAAGTTGAAAACATATAGCACACTCCATACTTAGGAATGACCGTTTCCGAGATATTTCGATTTTTAAACAAAAATTGGCAGATGCAGACTGTCAGCAAAATTGAGTTTTCCCGGTTTATTTTTTATGTGGAAAACTCGAAATTTTTAAATGGAAACCCCTAATTTTTTTGCAATAATATACAGGGGGTTCCATTTAAAATAAGAAAGTTAGTATCAAATTCCGGTATAACAGGAAATACGATGACCTTGAAAATATTTTAGCTTGGTAGGCTCCACAGTCCGTATCACACTATCACAATTTCAAAAAATCCTTCGAGCGGTTTCCTAGATATCCATCGATGGAGTTCGTGGTATCTGTATGGTTAAAGTGTTTACTTGGTTAGTTAGTTACTTTGTATCCTAGCCAAGTAAACACTTTAACCGTACACCTATATATTTTTTAATAGCTCTAATTCATTAATGATTAAAATATTGTTTTCGGGAAGAAGAAAACGCCAACATAGGTATTGGGTTGGATCACTTAAATAGAAAACACAACAGGACCGTTTCCAGTAAACAGACTTGAGTTTCAAAATACGTCGAAACCTTTTGATGTGACCGCTTTCGAGCGGGGGCCAGAAAAACAAAACTCCAACTGTCGCAAAACACGCCAGCCTTCAAAAAGTTTGCGAAAAGTTACAGTTTCGTTTTATTCGACACAAGTTTGTGTTTTGTTTTTGTTTTGTACGTTTAGTGGAAAACCGCCTTTAGTGTTATTAATAATCCGTTTACAATGAACAACGACAAACCGTTACGTCTACACTTGAGATCATGCGATCGCTGATTGGTTGAATAAAATCTCGTGAAAAATTATAGCAATCACCAGCTGGTTGTGTTTTAATGTAAACTTAATCCTATTTTAATTTTACCGAAATTTAATTGCCTACGCGAAGGAAATAAAATTACTGTTCCAAACAAAATTACTGGTCACGTGGCTTGTAATCATTATATGAAGGCTCTGTATATACTCGTAATTACTAGAAATACATTAACTAACGGATTCAATGAATCCTAGCTGTGTTCGGTATTAACATTTAGAAGCTTTGTTGCAATTAAAAAAGGACAAAACGCATCTAGAGCATCTCAGATGTCAATACCGAACACTACTATTCAACCGTCTAAGACAAATTTTACTTTATATCGATCTACCTAATTCTAAGTTTGTCGAAGAGTACCTAATGATAATATTGGATTTACTCAAGTAAATATAACAGAAAATAATCGATTCGTTCTTCAGTTTTAATATTTACAAAGTGGTTACACTTGTAATCGCCTTTAAAAGTTGATACACTATGTGTTTGTAATAAAAATGCCGACAATGTTATTAAGTTCTAGGGCTTAGATGATCTACTAAGCTGTTTCATAGTTAATTGACGACTTTGTTAGATCGAATAAAAATAAATGCTCTATTAGGCCAACCAATAGAGCGAAAAAAGAGGCTGTTTTTACCCTTGAAATTACAGCAAATTTCATGTATTTCCTTTTGAACAATACTTATTAAATGAAAACCCAAGTGATTTCCCCAACAATTTCTTTTTAAACAATAAAAACATTATCATTATTTTTCAAGATATTATAAAAAAAAACAAAAAAATTTCATTTTTGCAGTTTTTATTGTTAAAAAAAATTGTTTACGGCTTTGCTGGGGAAATCACTTGGGTTTTCATTTACTAAGTATTTTTCAAAAGGTAATACATGTTTGCTGTAATATTTAAGTATGCCAAAAAATATCTATTGGTCTCTCTAATAAGAGTATATTATATTGACCGTTGAGACAAAAAGGTCATAATAAATTAGCACTGATTTATTAAATTTAGTATTACCTTCCAAAGATTCCAACTAATTATATAAATAATTTTGTGTTTAGTGCGATAAAATGGATGATTTTCGCTGTAATTAACAGCAAGTCAAAGGCTCCTGCATATAAAACAATATAATTTTAAATATTACAATGATATTATCATTAGGATGATTATTTTAAATAAAGTTATATTATAAAGTGCAGTAACGCAGTAATAAGAGCTGCGATGGTCCAGATGTCAAAGGTGCCACTGAAGAATTAGACTGAATGGAATGGATGGATGTAGGCAGCTGTTGATTCGAATCCCGATACCTAGAATAATCCGAACGTCTGTGGGGAAGGAGGGGGTTTGCAAGGTCTACACTGTAAACAAAATTCTCTCAATTTTGCTCAATAATGTGTCAATTTCTGTCCACATCCGATTGAGTGAAATATTCACTCCATTAGTATGAATAGAACTAAAATTTTATGAGTGAAACTATTGCAACAGAAGTGAGTGAATTTTGCTAAAATCCAAGTTTCTGCTAACTATGAAGTGACTTTTGACTGTATTCTGGGTATGTAAAACCAATAAAGAGTTGCCTTTTTCTTTAAATTTAACTATTATTGAGTAATGTTTTACTCAGACTTGGTTTATATTCTCTTTAAATTTTAATTTAAATATCATTGTATTAAAGTCATAAACCACCAAGCAGCCACTGTGGTTTCTAGAAAGATCTGTTTTAGAGACAATATTTTAAGTCTCGATTAAAAGAATTGGTTAACTGATCGGACCAAACAGATTGCCAAAACCTATATTGTACGTTACAAGTGTAGTAAATGTAGTAGTGTAGGTAACAATCTAACTATCAGCTTATTTAACCAAACATTAATCGAGACTGGTTAAACTTTAACTTTTTTAAATAACCGGATAAACGGATACTTGTTCAGCACTACACGCCATACACCACGCCACGAGGTGACCTAATGGGGACGATGAGAATAGACAAAGACAACGCACGACAACCGTAGAATGGGCTGCGGTCACTCAAAAAAAAGGAAAAATCATTACACAACCATAAGAATTCCAAAACAAGATTTGATTCAATAAAATGATTACTTTAAATTTCAGTGATATATTGATTAGCATTAGGCTAACATTGACTCAAAAGGAATGCCAATGAGAACAGGATACCGTTTCTGCAACTCTGACTCCTTGTGTTTTCAAAAGGAAGCGACGAAGTGAAGAATAGCACAAGGAAACTCCTATTACTTTCGTCTGGTAAATCTGTCGTTAATAGTTGACCTACTTTTTTATAATACCTTGTACGGACGGAATATTTTCTAAGTTTTTACTTCCTCAAATGGTTTAAATTAAAAAATCTTTTGAATAAATTATTATCTCGAACTCAAATTTTTACCTATTAAACCACTAGAATTTTTTTCATTTATTTTTTTAAATTTTAACGTAACCTATGACTACCGTTGACTACACTTAAGATACAGCAGTGGTACTGACCTCACCATTCAAAAAAGCTGATGGAATAATTATTGTAATTTAAAGAAACAATAGGACGACGACCTTAATTTTCAAACTACAATTTTGATCAAGGCGCCATAGGGACACATTAATGTTTAATTCAATTGAATCATACGTTCAAAGTAATGTGGGCGATTAAAATTAACATGTCACACGCCTTTAATCCTGTTCCTCCAAATTCGTTCAATAATATCAACTGGCCTAGAATGTCTGCTCTGCCTTACATCGAGGTTGAATCCAATTGACGTGAAGGAACGGCTAATTACGTCGACGGACGTATCGAATTTTTGTGCTGATCTTGGCAACGAAATTTAATCGGCTTAATGAATTTTACACGGAATGTCGCGCCAGGAAACTTAAAACTTCACATAAATAAAGGCTGCAATTAATACTGTCCAATTTTCAAGGTTTCAAGTGAGGCTTTCGATCAGTTTTATGTTTCTATAGGGTGTCAAAAAATAATGTAATAAACATTACATTAAAACATGATTTTTTTCCAATAGCCGCTACAGCAATCAATTTTCATAAAATTTTGTAAATAGATGTTAAATTTTGCTTAGAATTGGACGATGTAGGGATTTAATTTTTTTTCTAAGTGTTCATAAAATGAAGTAGTATTTTTAATAAAGAAAATAAAAATAACTCATTCAAATACCTAATTATAATGGAAAAAATATGCTATGTTTAATTATAAAACATTATTTAAATAACAATTGCTTCATAATATTATTTGTTCAATGTTTTGTCCGTTTACATCAATACATTTTTGTAGTTGACGGATTGTTTCCCGTTGAACGTTTTCAATTACTTCTGCTGGAATAAGTCTTATTTCCTGGCGTATTCTCTGTTTCAGGTCCTTCAGATTATTTGGTCTAGTCACACAAACTTTAGAAACCCCGATAAGAAGAAATCTAAAGGAGTTAAATTCGGTGAGCTTGGTGGCTACTCAATAGGACCTCTGCGTCCAATCCATTTGTTAGGGAAAATTAAGTCAAGAAATTGTCGAACAGCAATTGCAAAATGAGGAGGTCATCCATCGTGTTGGAACCATATGTTATTATGAGGAATATCTGGATCTTCTGGATTAGGAAACACAACAGCTAAAGCGGAGATGAGTTCAAACTGAAGAAAGTCTAAGTAGCGTTCTCCATTTAAATTTTCTTCAAAAAAATAAGGTACAAGAATTCAGTTTTCGACAATACCTACCTAAATATTTATTTTTTGACAATGAGGATTTTCAGCTGCCCAGTACCTGCAGTTTTGTTTGTTTACGTGTCAATTTAAAACAAAAGTAGCCTCATAAAAAAATTATAATCTTTCGGGTGAAATCTAAGTTTTGATTATTCATCTCAGCTATCTACTCACAAAACTGAACCTTATAAGGGTGATTGATTGATTTTTTCGGATTATTTGTGACACAGATCCCGATGACAAATTACAATTCCTGGAGATTGTCCTAATGGCTACATGGGGATTATTTACCGTTTCTAGTAAAACGTCTAGTTTAGAATTTTCTGATATTAATTTTAATTCAATTTTGCTGAGAGTAGATCTAGTAATTGGAGGTCGATCAGGATGAATTACATTAAATAAATTACATACTTCTTGTTGAGTATACACCTTGTCCCCAAAACCAATCATCATAATTCACTCCGCTCTTTCTGAGATAAATGCATTTTAAAAATGAAACGCAAAACTAACAAAATGACACAACTAAACGTCGGTGATAGTTTGTTTTTTATTATTACAAAATACTACATCAAAATGGTCTATGGGTCAAGGAATGAAAAACGATTAATACGAAGAAAATTGTTTTGTTCGTTATTTATGACATGTTGATCGATGACGACAGGGCAAATCAGCGATCACTGCGGAGCGTTGATTCTTATTGTTTTCGTTCAAAACATGTGGGGCCCAAACTCCGAGTCTTTGAGCTTTTCCCATCGAATGTAGGTAGTTTACAACTGTTTCCCATCTCCTGAGCCAATTCCGTTGTTGATTGTCTTGGATCTTCGTAATGGAGTTAATTCAATTGCTTTTGCAACAAATTCTTTAATGTCTTTAAGGTTGAAATCACCTTCTTTAAAACGTGAAAACCATCGACGGGCCATTCGTTCATTCATTGTATCCATCATCCCCATATACGGCACAAATTTCTCAAGCAGATTGAGCGGCTTTAACGTTTTTCCGTCTCGATTAAAAATAAAAAGAAGCAAGTGCTGAAAATGAGCAATTTTATCCACGTGATAATATATTTCAAATGAATGAAAATTCACAAACATTAAATCTAACGCAGCAACCAAAAACACAATATGATAGAGTAATAAGTGGCATGTGTCAATTGGACAGTGCGTTTAATTTTCATGTGAATTTTTTAATTTGAAAGAAATGGACATTACTGATTCCTAACTCATTAGAATTAATAGGTTTCAGGAAATTTCCAGAGTAAAAAAAAAGTTTCATAAGAGCCTGTACAGTAAAAGTTCTTATTGCACGCTTTTAGTTAAAAAGTCTATTAGTAGGAACATTGATAATAATTTACTTTGCAATTTAATAAGAATTCTAGGCAACTCGCAATTGCTTGAGATTGCTTCCTTAGCTGGTTCTGCGAAAAATTTAATAACTTCTAGCTAACGAATAGTGCTGGTGACCTAAGATTGGCGAATTTTCTATATATTTCATATGTTTTTTGGAGATTTGAAGAACTGATTGCTAACATTGGAATTTCCGCTATCATTATTACCTACTCAAACCTTCCACATCACCCATCACCATAATTTTTATAAACAGTGACAATAATTGCGACAACCTAGAATTAGATGCTATTAGTCACTACATTTAAACGAACTATTGCATCAAAATTACTTTCATCATTAAATATGTATTATCAGGTGCTTCGGTTACAATTTTATATTTATTTCATCTTCCCTGAACACTTTTGATTTCTTTATTCGATATCATATGGACTACTGACCGACCAAAGATTTGACGGATTTATATGCTTTACCTTTTCTAAAAAATAAACATGGAATACATTGTAATTCTTTTTCGAAAAATTCCAATCGTTCAATCGTTGTATTTTGAAACTCATCTACATCATGTTCTTTGAAAAACATGTTCCAGATTCTGCTTCCTTGCTGATTTCATCGTACGCATTCTTCACCACCTTGGTATGTCTATTCCTTATGCAACCATGCCCATATATAACTAATGCCATCTCAGAACCCATTTAGTCAAGGCTAGATATTACGCTTCGTAAATCAAAGTGGAATACCTACCTTAAACTTACCCACCTGTTCGATAGTTTATGTGGAAGGGTTGTACCCAACATAATATTTCACGTAACATAATAAATCCCAAGGAAAACCACCGTATATCATCTAATAGTAGAAATAGGGCGATTAGTGATACCAGCCATGAACCCGGCACATGCAAACCAGTTCTTATTTCATTGACAACAAAGGATTTGAGTTGAGAATGTCAGAAGTTATAGAATGTAAACAAAGTAGAATGCTTAAAAGAAATCGTTCTAATGTTAGAACTGAGCAAAAAAGCAAATTGCGAAATGCAAATTATTATGTATGATTTTATATTATAAGATAGATGATGTCCTAGACATAGACCTATTTTAGTAGAGGGTGGTTTTGTTAATTTTAGAGAAGAAGATTATGGATCTGTGGATGATCCTCCATGTGCAATTTTGTTTGAGCAAAATGTATCGAGAGCAAGCATTATACAAGATGATAAAAAATAATATTAAGTGTTATATATTATACCGCGTGGAAGAAAAGTAATGAATAACTTAATTATTTACGAAACAATGAAGTTTCGTGACATTTCTTGTTGAAGAAAAAGCATCTTTTTGAAATATAAAACATGTGTCTGACGATTTGCTAAGAATAGGTTCTTGGAAATACTGAATTTATTCCATAGGTCTTTTCTTCCACATTGTTACTACATATAGCAATATTTCATGTTTCTGTTTCTTTTAATTTTTTAGCAATAGTAGATAATGTAATTAAAACAGTAATAAAGAAAAGGTAATACTAAATATATTGTTAGGTGTATGTTTTCAAGTGGAGCTTATTTACAAGTAATGATTTGATTACCTTACGGGTGTAGTACGTAAACATGCAGTCAGACTGTCAAGAGGCAACAATGGGCAGATGAGATGTGATCAGGGTTCCTGGCAATCACTCGTGATATGTAACAAACAAGTACTGCTGTATGTTCTTAATACGTAACTAATTATGGTTTACACTCACCGGGGGCGCCCCGCCCCGTCCTTCGCTGTCCTATCTGGCGGTCCCTCGAATAAGCATCCCCGATGTAGGTTGTGCATGCATCTGGAACACCTGTAATCAAAACTACACACACAACATACGCTCACTTCTTTCATCCTCGTATCTCTCGGCTCAGCCCCTGGATACGGCGCCCCTTGGCTAATGCCCTCGGCCTCACCATTCATTCTCGTATCACTCGGCTCAGCCCCTGGATAGGGCGCCCCTCGGCTAATGCCCCTCGGCCTTACCATTCATTCATTAGTGACAATAATAATAATGGCACCTTTCACTATTAGTGAGAATAACAACACATGATTTATAGAGACAGATCTGCCCTAATGACGTACTTTTATTACTAGGATTTTAATAAGTAATCGCTGAGAACGTATTCACTACACTGCTGAAATAAGACTCTCTCGTCTCTAACGCAGGAACCCAGAATCACACCGTCAGCTGAATCTACATAAAATAATAACGCTATGAAATACAATCCATCATTTATTGAGAACTAAGCCCAGTTATTCACTTATTTGTTTATTTAGTTCTTTTCTTTTAAAACAGTTCCTAACAATATCAACTTAGTTTTAAGAATTAGGAAAGTTTGATATATTTTATCTTATCCTCCAAGTTGTAGTTTCAATCATTTCTTAAGACATTAGCTGTGTTTTATTTTATATACCTGATATATCAGCTAATCTCAGCTATTCTGAATGTTAATTGGCCAACTAGGTGTACCTAAATAAAACACGGCTGTTGTTATCACAATACTTTTAGTAAAAATGAATAATGCATTATTTCGATAAAGTAAACAAAATAGTCCAAAACCTCAATACGGTGTTAACACGAAAAATTAACTATTTCATTTGTCAAAACGGCAAGCTTATAATTTTATCCTATTGTGTGCAGGTTAGAAATTTGTTATCATTTTCTGAAATCAGTATGGAAATATTTTGTATCCATAGGCGCTGATAATCTGGAGGGGGAAGATTTAAAATTCCAGAGTACATAATCTGCTGCTAGGGCTAAATTAAAATATCTGAGTTGAAATCATTGATACATCTTTACAATGTAACACATAAAAAAAGTTTACACAACTTTATTTAATCCAATTAAATCACAACTCACGGAATACTTGATAAGCACGGTACATCTTAGCAAACTCAAGATACAAATATGCTGGATTATCACTCAACGTGTCAAATACAGTTAGAGTATAAATACGAGGTAATTTTTCCTTTTTATTTTTTAGAAATATAAAAAAATAACAATTCTTTTCTAGTTTTTGACTTACGGTAGATACACATCTTTTCTCTAATAATTTCTTTATGTTTGCCAAGCAGAGAGGCTTTACATAAATTATATGAAACGAATATATTCTAACCTTATTTATTCAAGTTAAGTAAAGGAACCTCAAATTTAGAATTATTTTTTTAATATCAGTCAGAATTAGTATTAAACATGCTGATAAACGATTTTGGCTTACTGAAAGTTGACCCAAAAACTATATGCAAAATCATTTGCTAGGCAATTTATTGCTTAGTGTTAGATGACTATTAAACTTTATAATATACAATATAGTATAAAATCCAGAGACTTGAAATTGACTTTTAATTTATTTTGAATACATAGTAAGGTCAAATATACATTTAGTTATCCAAACATCACATAACACTAATTTCTATAATGTCAGATAAACCCATTACTCTTTATGCTATTCATTTTTATCTTGATTTTATTATTATTATTATTATTATTTTTTATCAGGCACGAGCATTGTGGTCAAAAATATGTTAACGAGAATGTTACAAGTGTTCTAATTGAAAACTGATATTTTGTAAGTAGCTTTTGAGCCTTTTTTCCTTAGTACTTATATATAGAAAATAACTACCTAATTACTAAGTGCAATGACTCTGTATTTACTATTGTATTACGTGATAGATATCTGAGAGCCCTAGTATCAAAGGCGGCAATCTCCACTATTTCCACTTTTTGTTAAAGCGCAAAAAACTACTACACTCTTATTACTGCTTAATTCAAAGGAAGCATAGTTTCCAATGAAAGAAAATGCTAAACTACATTAGATTTTAAGGTTAATGTACCTAAATTTTTTATATTTTCTGAAAAAATGTACAAAAATAAATGGAGAATGCCGTGTTTGATACCAACAGTTGGATTTTGCAAGATTTGTTACCAAAGGTTGCACTAAAATGAGTTGTAAAATAAATACCAAGTATTTTGGAATGGACTTACAGACAAAAGAATAAAATATTAAAATTAATTCAACAAAACGTATAATCAAAAATAAAAAAAAACAACTAAATAATAATAAATTCCTAACTATCTGAAACAGCATGTCGTGTCACGTCACGTCATATGTTCGCTGTGAGCCATCTGATTGGCCAAAACGGATATTGCCGACTCTGATTCTAAGCGGGTAATGGAGATTGCCGGATTTGATTCTCAGGTGATGTTTTAATGCAGTTTTGTAATGGGATACAGCCGCTTTTGATAATCGCAAACCATATATTTAGACAGAGCGCGAAAAACCGAAAAATATCATGTATTTAACTCGATTTCGTCAAAAAGTGGAGATTGCCGCCTTTGATACTAGGGCCTTCATCTCTTATATACTGTTGTGCATTTCGTTAACTTCTGAGGACTGCTCCTTTTTTGCCCCCCTTCCGTTCTGCTCCTCCTTCTGCCCCCCATAAACGTCGTCGCCTGTATATACAGGATGATTTTTAAGTTGGGTAAATCCTTTTACCGCCAAATAAAGCTAAGAAAAATAAATATGTTTTTCCTTTACCACTTTTTCGAAATATCAATATTAACGAAAGTACAGGGGGTTATAGATTTGTTTAAAAATTTTAATAACCTACCATGATAAGGACCAGTGATGAGAAAATTAAAACAAATTTTGATAATTTAACGTACAAAGTATGTAGGTTTTAATAAAATCCGTTATTCGCACATTAGTCTAAAGTGGGCCGACTAGTCATGTTCATGATCAAGTTTTTATGTGTATCAACTTTTACTGCTTGAATACGGCCTTCACTTTTTTGTTGTATTCGAATTATATTTATATAACTGAAACTATCTCATGTATAAATTATACACTTCTAAATAAAAAAGAAAATATTAGCTATAGAGTGTCTCACTGTAGAATTGTATGCAGTTTGATTGAGAAGTTTATTTTTTTAATCTTTGTAGGTACAAGATATTTTACTACAGGCATGAAATATACCTACATATACCTACGGAATTATAATTTTTAATTAGAGTAGTATGGTAGGTACTGATATTCAAGTACCTTAAGAAAGCACAAAACATTTAATTTCTTAATCATTTTATAATTTGAGTATTTTTTTAGAAGTTCATATTCTTTCATAGTTTAAAGGTATTTTGTTGAAGTTAATTAAGACATTAATCTTATGAGACCGTGATTCGTTACTTAGTTAATTTCTGTAATTATCTAATGTGTATTTGTAACCCGTTATTATTTAAATGATCTTATTAAGAAATTAAGACTTCAATGAAAGTAGACAGCGACCATTTTTGGGATTTTAAATTTATGATTTAACAAGGTCAAAGTATCTGCATATTAAATACTACTGGTATATTCTTTTTTAATTACATTTTAATTCTGCCGCGTTGTTTAATAAGTTATATATTCGGCATTAATATAGTAGTAGTTTTAATTGCACACTCATAAAAATTTTATGTAAAAATTACACACTAGAGGCTATGTTAAAAGTAATGTAAAATTACATTAGACAAGTAAAGGTACATTAAGCATGTAATTTTACACTTTTTGTATAATTCACCCAAAATGTTGATTTACATTATCGATATACAGGGTGTAACTAAATAAGTGTAAAACATTTAAGGGGGTGATTCCTCATCGATAAAAAGATAGGATCTTTCATATAAAGAAACTTCATTGGAGCATCCCTTGTTAAGATACAGCCCCTTAAAGGGGGTACATAAAATTTGTTTAACAATTTTTTTCACAAGCACTAAACAAGTTACAATATTGAAATTAACCTGACATTTTCTACTACCAAAAAGACACTTAGCCAGTAATTTATTTGGTTTACCCCATGGTAGTAAGGGGTGGAAAACGCAACCCCTAAAATTTATTTCCAACGTAATTTTTTGTCTTATTATTTTTTTACCATTTAAAAAATTATTTCCGATAGCCTGTTTCATTCTAAAAAAAAATGTCTCTTGAATTTTTTGCCCAAATTAAACCAGTTCGCAGTAAAAAATTATTTTACGAACAACTACAGAGATACATCGTCATAAATGCGGACTGGATTTACTGTTATTTTGTAGTTACTACCTGCATTAAATGATTAAAGGGGAATAATCAAAACTAATTTAATAATAACAAAACATACAACATGTAGAAATCATAGTAAATGTTCAATATGTCTACCTTCAGACATTACGCATGCGTCTAGACGTCGGCGCATTGAGCCACGTATTCGCTCAAATATTCCTGGAGTCTCTCTAATTACCCTGCACGCATCGATAATGCGGTTTCTTAAGTCCTCTACATCGCGAACAGGAGTACGATAAACCAAATGCTGCAAATGGCCCCAAGTAGACAAATCCAGAGGATTGAGATCCGGGGATCGAGCGGGCCAATTCTGTGGTCCTCCTCGACCTATCCACTGATTTGCATATGTTTCAGTTAAATGCTGACGTGCTACTTGACTAAAATGGGCGGGAGCCCCATCATGCATAAAAACCATATCCCTTCTGACGCCCAAAGGAACTTCCTCCAGCAGTACGGGGGGATGCACTTTTCTTAAAAATTGAACGTATGCCTCACCATTTAATCGAGGAGGTAGAAAATGAGGCCCAATTAAATAATCCCCAATAACTCCGACCCACACCTTAAGAGAAAACTGTTCTTGATGGTTAGTTTCGACAATAGCGTGATGGTTTTCATCAGCCCATATGTGGTAATTATGAAAATTAATAATCTTGTCCCGAGAAAAACTACATTCGTCTGTGAATTCGATCGTCTTCAGAAAGTCACGATTTCTTCTAATCATTTCCAGCATCCAATTGCAAAATTCAAGACGGTTCGGAAAGTCTCGCGGTAACAGTGCCTGTACTCGTTGCAGATGGTAAGGGTATAAGAGATGTTCCTTTAAAATTCGAAATACCGTCATATGATCAACATTTAGCTGGAAAGCAATCTTTCTAGTACTGGTAGTAGGTTGTTCTTCTATCAAATTAAGTACTGCTGCCTCAAGCTGTGGTGTTCTTACTTCTCGATGGCGACCACAATCCTGCGTTCTTTTGTTGAATGAACCATATTCACGTAATCGTTGATGAAGTCAGACAAATATTCTATGTGAAGGATGCTGCCGTTGAGGATACATTTCAGCATATCTTGTAGAAGCTTCTAACCCATTCCCCTGCGACAGACCGTAAACGTAATGCATATCAGCCATTTCCTCATTTGTGTATGCCATTTTAATAACAAGTGAATTATTAAAGTAACAAATTAAGAACAGAACAATACACAATTAGTATTACTTCAATTTCAAAAATTTACAAACTGACAGCTTGATTCCAATTTAATTGTCAGTATCGCTAATGGCGGCCTACTAGATAAATTAGTTTCGTATTTTCGTTTTATGGCGATATGTATCTTGTTCGTAAAATAATTTTTTGCTGCGAACTGGTTTAATTTGGGCAAAAAATTCAAGAGACATTTTTTTTTAGAATGAAACAGGCTATCGGAAATAAATTTTTAAATGGTAAAAAAATAATAAGACAAAAAATTACGTTGGAAATAAATTTTAGGGGTTGCGTTTTCCACCCCTTACAACCATGGGGTAAACCAAATAAATTACTGGCTAAGTGTCTTTTTGGTAGTAGAAAATGTCAGGTTAATTTCAATATTGTAACTTGTTTAGTGCTTGTGAAAAAAATTGTTAAACAAATTTTATGTACCCCCTTTAAGGGGCTGTATCTTAACAAGGGATGCTCCAATGAAGTTTCTTTATATGAAAGATCCTATCTTTTTTTCGATGAGGAATCACCCCCTTAAATGTTTTACACTTATTTAGTTACACCCTGTATACACCTGAAGTGTAATTTTACTAACAATAAGAAACAGCAAACTATACGTATCGTATTTTTATGAAGAAAAAAATCTAGGTACCTATTATAAATTTGTAAAATTTTTAGAAGGAATATCACTTTTTACATACTTAAATATTTTTCCAAGACAGGGTACGATGTACATAAGTGAAGCGAAAATTAAATAAATTTAAGATTTATTAATGCAGTAAATGACACATTCTCTAGAGTAAAATATAATTTTCTGTATTACACTTAAAGATAAATAATACACATTATTTAAACCAATTAATTAAACAATTTTAAATTAAAATAATAAGTATAGTACAAAGAAAAACATGGTACTGCAGGTTTAAATTAACGAAGTCAGGAAAAATTTAAGAAAAATACACAGGGTGGGCCATTAGTGTGAGAAAGTAAAATAACTCCCTTGTTACTCATAATACAGAAAAAAAAGTTTATATAAAAGTTATACAGAATCAAGAAACCTAAACTACAAAGTTAATATGATATATACAGGGTGATGAGTAAAAACGGGACACGGCCAAATATTACATTTTTTAAATGGAACACCTCGTATGTTTTTGCACATATGGATTTCCGAGAAAATTCTACATATGGCAATATAAACAGTTTATCATTTTAGTGCGGGGTTGCCAAGTTGTGTAGAAAATTCTCCGAATTTTGGAAAAAACATGACCTCGAAGAAGTTGTATTAATTTTCAGCTATTAACATTTGGAACAAAATAATTAGACATAGTTATAGGCAAATGTTAGACAAAGGCATATTAGCTAATATCGATATTTTATACAGGGCATTTTTTATAATACGATCATTTCAAGATTTGTATTTTATTGTTCTATTTTATTCACGTATCAGTCCACTTCAACTTTTATTAAGCATGTTCTATATCTAAAATTGTTAGGTTTGAAGATATAGCAACATTTCTGAAAAAAAACTTAATTTTTATTATTTTATAGAATACCACAAATAAATATTAACTAATAAAATTGACTCAAAATGGAATGATAAATTATGAACTGACAAGTTGACACAATGTGACAGTTTTTTCTAAAGCCATTTCGTGCGACCGAAAATCATTATGTTGAATTCACTTATATATATTTTAGGTATAAATACCATTACAAACATGTAAAAATCCTATGTGAATTTTCAGTGTAGATATTAAATTTTATAATTTACTTATTTAAATACTTTCGTTTTGTAAAATTATTTTTCAGATACAATTTTAAGTATCTAGATAGGTATATTTTTTGTTTAAGGAATTGGAATTAGAAGTTGTTTAATCCATTATAAACACTTTTTTCCCAACTAACACAAAAATGCTACTATTACATCGCTTAAAGTTATATAACTGTTATTTTAGTAGCAATAGTATCTTTTTAGATTTGTAATGTGTGTTAATTTGCTCATATAGCAATGTTGGTATATAAAAAATCTGTTAGAATCTGTTCTAATAGTAAAATTATACAACACTTTTATAAAGGCTTTCTTAGAGTCTTATAAACGTGGTAAATGAAACTTCTATAAAAGTTTAAAGTGTAATAGCTGCTTCCTTGTTTTTTATAATGTTATAAACACTTACCGGTCAATTTTTAAAGCTTTAATACATTATATTGATTGTTGTATAACATTATCATTTAAATAGACTATATGACTAAATTATAAATACCTAATTTTAGCTTTTTAAGTTAAATAATATCAGAACAAGCTTTAAAAAAGATTCAATAAAAGAGTCCTATTACAGTTGTAAGCAGAATAGTTAAAGTAGTTTCTTCTCAACTAAAAAGCTATTTTTGAGAGATGCAGCAAGATATATTGTACTTATAAAACTACTATATAGTAAAGCTTTCGATGGCGTAAAAATATATATGGAGATATTGTCCGTAACCTAAAAAATCTGTGAATTAGAAAGTTTTAGTGTTAATACACTATTACAACAATGATGGCGATAAAACTGCATGTTGTTTATAAAATTTAAATACCTACTATGCGTTATGTCCTAGCATATTATTAGTTATCCTTCAGGAAGACACTGGAATTATTAATTTTAATCATATTATTACGTTTAAATAAGCCCTTTATTATTTCAAACCTGACAAGTTTAATTAAAATCGATGAAAGAGTTTGTTTATACGATACGTTGCTTTTACAGTCACTGCAAAATTATTTTGTGCTGCAAACAACAACACTAAAAGTACTGTAATACTATTTACTGATTATAATTTCATTAATTATTAATTACAATTAACACTAACTGATAATGATTTCATCTTTAGACATCCATTCACGTCTCTTCTAGAATGTATTCGTTGTTTGTGACTGCTGATTTGCCCATATGATTATCAAATTTGTGACTTTGTGACAGTACTCCGTATATTTGTCTCTTCTAACCTCTACTAGCAGTGCTATTAGTTAAAAGTGTTTTATCATTCAAAATCTTCATAGCTTATTTCAGAACATTTTAAAATACTAGCCATACCATCTACCCATCATGCTTACATACTACTTTACTATCTGTTCTGTTGACGCTATTGGAATTGTAGCAGGAAGCTGTTTACGCAGAAACTGACAGTAGACAGCAAATTACTCTACAAAATACTACAGTGACTCTATACAAGACAGTGGCGACAATAGAGTGTATCATTTTTAATTGGTCCACGTGATTTTAGCTGCCATGTTGCATCCAGTGTCAAATTCATCTGTGAAATGTCATGGTGTCAGGAGCGTTCTTATGGTGTTATTCAATATTTGTATTGTTTTATTTTAATTTTGGTGATTACTAGTGAAACTATTGGGTATTCTGTGCTAAGGGATAGTTATAATGTCTGCAGAAGCTTCATGAGGACGATGACCGTGAATTTCTTTCAAGCTTTTTGGACACCATAACAAAAAATATAAGACCTACTTATAAGGAAGTTAAGGTTCCTGCTAACATAGAAGAACTAAAATTTAATCTTAGTTTTAGTGAATTAAATTATCTTTATAATGTGTGCGGATATATTGCCCAAGTATCGTTAAAACGTCAAAAACTTGTACAAACTGTCTGCATGCTGTTGGTTCTAAAACGTCGATCTATAAAACATGTTCAAAATTTAGCGTACTTAAGAGATTTAGAGAACATCTTTTTTGCAATGAAGCGGTATTTTGTTTCTTCTTGCAGATGGAAAGTACTTTTACAACATTTTTTGCGATTGAATCTTGACAAAACATAAATTTAAAAGAGTTTTTCTTAAAATAAATGTCTGGTTTAAATTTAGATCTACCAAATTGTCATCAGATCAAAAATAAAATTGTTAAAAGATTTATTATGTTCCGATTAATAATAGCTTCCAAAAAATGTCAAAAAGCATGCAAAAAGCTTGCAAGTAAAAGTATTGCTGGACATTTATTATAACAAATACATACTATCACTAGTATTAAGTATTCGTTTTTCTAATGTAAACCCAATAAATTTCATTGTGTAATGTAGGTATGCTTAAATTGACTTACCTAGAAAATATAAGCCAATAGTTGTTATTATTATATATTTATCCTTCCCTATTGTGCAAGTAGATTCTATATTCATTCATTATTTAAAATCACTTTCCAAGGGAGTTATTTGCCTAAAACTGTGAGTAAAATTTAAAAGAAAAATACTTTTGTACTTAATTTATTTTTTATAAAAGTTACTTTCAATTTGACATAGGATGCAACATGGCGGATGGGCTGGGTTTAGTCGCTATTGTCGCCACTGTCTTGCATATAGCCACTGTATAAAATACTATATAAAATATTTAAAATCTTAATTATTTGATAATAGCTGTTTTACATTGACAATTTATTAATCAATTAATTCATGAAGTCGCTTCATCAAGAAATTGGACAAGTGTAATGCACCAAATCTGCTGTCAAATAACTTGATGAGTTTATTTTTAATTATACGTATATTGAGGTTATGTTATTGGAATATGTAAATAATTGTGTGGCGTCGTACTAGTTTTGCATTGTTTTTACTGATTTGTTACTTATAAACACTAATATTTATATAAATGTGTCAGAACGGTACCGCTGTTGTATCACTATAATTATGAGTGGAAAGGTGACATTTTTGAAATTTATTTGCTTCTTTGATTCATTGGTAGAACTGATTCATACGTCAAAAAACTTGACAAAGTCTGTAGCAGTGTAAAACAACGCTGTTTACCAATAAATTCGTGAATTAATTCATGAAGAACTTCGTCAATTTATTCATCAATAAATTGTTAATGTAAAACAGCTATAACAGATTTATAGTTACTGTGGTAGAAGCTTCCTCCTACCAGCCATATTTTTCAAACATGCTTAGGACAAGATGTCAGCCATATTGTACACCAGAATTGCGTCAAAAAGAAATTCAATTTTATACTATATGTATCACGAAATAATTAGTTTAATATCGACGGATTTCCCTTCAAAAGGGTTATCCATTTATGCTTAAAAAATTAGGTAGTACTATTATCTTCTTGTAATTTCAAATTATTTTTTATGAAGTATTTAGAAACCAAAAGTTTGGCCGTTTTTATTATTGATAACGCTAATAGTCGTAAGTTTTTTACTTAAATCAACTTATGTTGATATTGTTTATCGCAAGAAATATTCGAACATCATGTACATATTTCAAACTTTAGAAGTTTCAGATTTTTTTTTAGGAATATAATATAGTTCCACCCAAAACTTTTTATTAAGTGTAACTGAAACCTCGAGAATTGCCGAATTTGTTGTTTTTGTACCTTTTAAAAACTTCTGTCATAACATAGCGCTATTGTCCGGATTTAATATTTCTCGCAATTTATTAAACCGCATCAATTTTTATTGTTATGAAATCGTTCAATAGCTCACATGTTACCTTCATAAGACCGGTGGGGCCACACCCAGATATAGTTAACTATCTACAAGGATAAATTCTGACTATAAAACGACGATTACTGGCATTTTTTTCCGCCTTCGATTTACACTGGCAGATAAAATCTGTCCGTTTTTTAGATTGCCAGCTGATCTAATTTCATGATAGCCATTTAGGTTTGGTGATCGTTTGATTGCCCTTTCAGCAGAATGATTTAATGGGATAACGTGAATGTGTGAGTACTACACCCGCGCATTTCTTGCATTCCGGATGTATAAAGTGCAGCTGGTTTTATAACATTTCTTTTGTTCAAACACTAAGGTCGGTTTGATCTTTCAGAGACGATGGATGCCAGTTGGTTCAGGAAAATTTTTCGCAAAACTGGAATGATGATGATTTTGTCACAAAGAATAATCCTCGGCTCGAACGTTACTAATTTTTTGTCTTTAGGATTTATCCTTTCGGGGACGGTCCGTATTCGTGTAAGGTTAATTTTAACGTATTATTAATAAATAATCGGACAGAAACTTTTTTAGGATCAACTACTGCATTTGCAAATGATTTGGTCTTTCGACACCTAGTCTTAGTAATTAATTACCCTGACATCTTAAGAATGAGGACGTTTACAAAACATCCTGCGTGTTTTTACTTATTTTATAGACCAGGGCGGAGCTGTTTTGAGGTGGATGTGAGAGGGGGCAAGCAAATTTTTTCCGGATTACCGTCAGTACAACTCACATAATAAAAGTGTAGATCCCTAGATCTGGATGAGCTCCGAACATTTTCAAAATTGCAAAAATGTTTAAAAAATTTAAAAAAATGCCTATTTTAACTGAGTTTTGTACTTATATCTTGGAACCTATGCATTTTGGAAGAATATTGAAGAGGAAAAAAAGTTTTAGAATTGAATTTTACACAATATGGTGTAAGTTAAAAATGTTTAAATTTATTACCGATGTTGCAAAATAGCAGTAATTGATGAAAAAAAGGCAAAATAATCAAGTTTTTTGGATAATTTTTTAAAAATATTTTAATTGCTCCGAGGGCATTCTAATTTTGATAAAAAAATTTTTAAAGTATAATAAAATAACATAGCAAATTTCATTAAAATCGGTTCGATAGTTTTCGCAATATAATTTTTTGAAAAAATTTTGAAAAAATTTTTCGAATTTTCAAAATGTTGTACAGTCTCAAATAAAGCATCTACATACTTGAAAATTTTTTCACATAGAAAAGACGGCTCAACCTTTCAAATGGTTTTTAAAAAATTGAAATCGGTTGATTAGGACGTCCGCATTAAATTTATAAGTTGCGTAACTAGATTTTTTGTATCGATAGACTTCATTTGATACGATTGTTTGTTAGAAACATTTTTACCTGTATTAGCTTAATACCTTGAAAATAAATTATAAATAGGGTACGCAAGCTAATAATAAAATAAAAAAAAAATTCCACATATTTGCATGTTTAGGTAAAACAATTTCTTTCGATTATTGGGAAAGAGTGACACAATATTTAATAAGTAGGTATAATATATTTTATAGTAAAGGAAATGTGGTCAATAGACTCAAATGTCGACATGGCTTAATCCCTCCTTTATTATTAGAGATAAACCCATCAAGATTCTGTTGTTGATTATACCTGCCCATACATTAACTTTTTGTGGATGCTGCGTATGCGATTCGCATGTACAGTGTGGATTTTCCTGGGACCAAAAGCGATAGTTGTGCCTGTTAACCACTCCATTTAAATAAAACGTAGCTTCGTCCGAAAAAAGTACGTCTCGTTGAAAACCATTATTGTCGTCACACCGTCTCATCATTTCCAAAATTTTAATCGCCTATCATAATCGTCTTCCAAAAGCTCTTGGACAAGACATACCTTATAGGGGTGGTATTTCTGTTGTTTCAGAAACAGTTGAAGTATGAGGATTTTCATTTTCAAGTTCTAATGCAATGTCTAATTTCTTTTCTTCATTCAAAGCACGCGCCCGTCCAGTTTTGGGCAAAGTCTGTACTGTACCGTGTTCCTCAAATTTGTGAAATATTTTATTAACTGTCCCTTGCGAGATTTGGTTTTCGGGACATTTCGCATTAAATAAATCGCGCACTTCAGCCTGACTTCTTATTTTGTCTCCACATCCAAGCAATATCAAGATTTCGATGCGTCGTCTTTCCGACAATACGATTGTAATTCAGTAAATAACTTGATTTTGACGCAATAGTAACGTTTCGAACTCCAGTTTACAACTAAAGCGAAAAATTATCCAGAAAGCCTGGCAAGTAAGTGCGGTGCCAAAGAAACGCTACATAAAAAATATATCTTTTTTGCGTTAGTAGCGATAGGTAGATTTTCAAATTCTTTATTTTATTCTGTGCAAATTCATGCAGGATAACACTGAAGATAATTTTATTTCACTTGTTAAGTAGGTGTTTTATACAACCCTAAAAACCTTGCTATTGAAAAAAGAAAACTTGTTTATTTGGTATGGCTGGATTCGGTTTTCTATAAGCTTTTCAACGAGCCCCCTCATGCCCTATGTTTCCATTTGAAAAAAAAGTAGGAGTAGCTGGGGGTTAGGGGGTTGGAGAAAAATTAATTATTATATAACCGAAAGATGGGAAAAAATCAAAATCAGTTAACGTATTTCGGCGTTTAAAATAAAATTAACTCATTCAAAAGATATGAATTTTATTCCGTACTTCTGGCCATCCCTGTACAGGTTATTCTGCTGAAAATCAGAGGTATATTTATTTTGACACCTTTGCAATATTCATTTATTTGAAATGATACAAACAAAATTATAAAAAAAAATTCTTAGAAATGCCAGTACGAACGAAAAGCACTGATCGAATTGGCGGAATGCCTAATTCTGAGGCTGCTAATGGGATTGACTCCCAGTATCTCCGCTAATGATGGACGTATCTTTAAGCTAAATTAGTATTTTTTTCTAATTGGATTAATCAGTGGCTCAAATTTTATCAGTTTACTATAAATACCTTCAGAAATATTTCAGAAAATGTGAGCTCTTTTAATCTCAACTCCCCGAAAACGAATCGAATTACGACTCATGTTCAAAGTTCCGTCTTTGTAAGCTGTGCGGATGCGCGGCAGCGCACTAATTTTTCGAAATTTGCACAGCTGTTTTTGTATTCTGCACACAATGGACTTGTTCGCCATTTTCAAACACAGGCACAGGACCCCCCTGCTTGCACACTTTTACATACGTTTTGAACATTTTTGCTCCCATAACTTTTGTATCGCGCAGGCAGTGGAAAAATTATAGGGAACTTTGCTCATGTTTATGTTGTATTTGCTTAAAATAGTTTATTTATCATCAGACGAGGTTTCCATAACTACACAACCCTGTATATTGTCAGCAAATATGGAAAAATGCAAACTTATATAAGGTGTGTAGTGCTTTTGCTTTCTTTCAGTAAGTATTTATTATTATTATTATTTGTCACAGAAGTAACGTCATTTATTCAGGGACAGCTCATTAGATATATCTAAATTAAATGGGATAATTATCAAAAATAAAGAAATAAATATTTACAGAAATTCACCCGGTGGGATTTCCAAAATAAATTTTCACTGATTTTATAAAAAATAGGGGTGGCGAGGAGTTAGAACTCCCTACTCGCTTCTCGTATAACAGCCTTTCACTTTTTTTCTTTCATTTTAAAATTATGAGAACTTTTAGGTCGTACCTATAAAATTTTCTAATTTTCTTGGCCTCATTTTTTAGGTTTATGGTGGACAAACAATTTTAAAACAGCTACATATTTTTTTTTAAGTCTAACCCTTTATACTTTTGTAAAAAAAGATGGAATAGAATTTTACCTTAACCAGAATAATTGTGGTTCATAGCATAGATGCTATTTTATTTTATATGGGATAAAAAGTGTAACATCTGCATAAATATTCATCTGTTTATTTTTGGATGGTTGGAATACGTTAAAAAACATTTAGGAATTTCCACTTACAATTAGTCAATATACAAGGTGTCCCAGAATATGTGGGCAATCTCTCAGATTTATAGGACGTTAAAATAACATAACAAGTTCCTATAAACATTTTCCATAAAGGATCCCCTGAAAATCGATTTTTTTAGTAACTTTGTCTAATTTTTGTGTATTGTTATTGTTTGTCTATTTTTAGGAAAAAACACATGTAAATAAAAGTGACATTTTTTTAGATAAGCACAGAAAGAATGGAAATTTCATCGGTTTACTTCTCTTAATAAAAATCATATTAAATAAAAATAGTTTTGTCTCGAAAATAGTTCATTTTTAAGGTTCAAGAATATCTAAAAATATTATTTTTGTGTAACTTAAAGAGTGTAAAAAAATTAACATTATTGTGCTACAGCTAGTGAGCTAGTCCGTCCCTGGCAAACCAAATAAGCCCAATTGTTTTCATGGGTCAATTTTTAAGGAGTTTTATCATTCCATCGTGTAATTAAATTACACAAAGTATTTTAAAAGTTATTACAAAAAAAAAACCGTTTCCAGGGGCGCCTATTAGGAGCCTGTATGTCAGTAGGAGGGCCCCCTAGGGAAATTTTTTAAAGGGGCTTGTTATGTTATTTTAATGTCGCCTTATATCCGAGAGATTGTCCACATATTCTGGGATACCCTGTATGTAGGTATATCAGAAACAAATTAAAAAAGTATTTCCTGTAAACGATTTCATATTTTGAAATATGCTTTACTCTTTTCATACATTCATTCATATTAGTGTATTGTACCTATATTTTTATTTTACTGAAATTGTTACAGATTGCGGTTTGTATTGTTTTATATAATTTTAAATGCATTGGTGCGTTGGTGTAAATAATTTCTTGATCGTTTATGATTTTATTTAAAAGATTTTAACAGTATGATGGTTAAAATTTGCATCCTATAGGCAATTATGTTCTGTGATATTTCTATATTACTTTCAAAAATTAAAAATTTAAAATACACAGGTAATATATTAGCATACTATAGGCAATTATGTTCTGTGATATTTTTAGTAGAATAAAATCTGGTTTTACCACATAAAAGAAATTTGTTTAGATATTTCGTCAAATGAAAATGGAAGCATCCTGTATTACTTTTAATTTATTATTAATAAAGAGAAAACTAGAATTTTTTATTTCATCATTAGACAGTTTAAACTCATATCAAATTAAAATATCAAAATTTACGATAGTTTTATTAAATTTTTCCCGCATAAAATCATTTTTGCTTTAGATTAACTGGTAAACTGAACTACCATTGTGTTGTGCAATTTAAATTTCCCGCTTATAGAGGTATTTGAACTTGCATACCATTTGGCAAACATCATTCCATTCTAGTCGTTATTTTTGACAGTTCAATAGGTGATCTAATAAAGATGGTAAGGAAATTACTATATTTTAATTATTTTTTGATTAATTTGCAAAATGTGATAGATTTTTACTAAATGAATATCATTTTTTTGCAGGCTAATTACTCAGAAGATCAGATGGCCGGTAAGTACTGCAAAATCGAAAATCTAGGTTACGTTGCCCCGCCTCTTCTTTTTTCTCCACGTCTCTCATGTTTATAAATTTATTTTTTAAATCAATTTGTTGCTAATTAAGGTATATTTACAGTAGAAATTAATGCATACATAAACAGAATGGGGTTTAGAAATTGTTCTCACATCGATTTGGTTCCACAATAAATTTAATTCTCAAAATTCTTTGATATAAAAAGAAACGGAGAATGTGGTAGGTTATAAAATCCTTATTATGAATCATGCTCCTGAATTCAACCATATATGGTATGATTTTGAAAGTTTTTGTGGTTTCATTAATGACTTGTTTGGACATAAACAGCAGATGTTCATTTACAACTCGGTTACACTGTTGTATTTGTGTAAGAAAATTCCGCTTGGACAGACATGTACCTTTACGAGCCTCCCAGTAAACTTACTCTGACTTCAGTAGAAGGTTGAAATATTATATTAACAATAATAAATGTCGATGGGAATTACTGACTATATTTGTTTTGCAGAATTTCAAGAGGCTTTCCAGCTGTTCGACAATCGTGGCGATGGAAAAATTCATGTTGCTCAAATCGGAGACGCACTCAGAGCTTTAGGACAGAACCCCACCGAGTCTGATGTAAAGAAATATACTCATCAGCATAAACCCGATGAAAGAGTATCATTTGAAGTATTTTTACCTATATATCAAGTGAGTGTAATATCATTCTTACTGTGCCAAACTAAATAATATTATGTTTAAGTGTGATTAAATTGTTGTATTCCTAGCAAATTTCTAAATCGAGGAGTGCAGATACGGCCGAGGACTTTATTGAAGGCCTACGTCATTTCGACAAGGATGGTAACGGTTACATTAGCTCTGCCGAACTTCGCCATCTTTTAACCACATTGGGTGAAAAACTCACCGATGATGAGGTAAGTGTTATAATATTTAGTAAAATTTGGGTTTAGTACTATTTTTGTGTATTTATCATGGGTAATTACTAAGTTTAGATATTTTTGGTGTTATCTGAAGTATTCCTGTTTATCTGAATTTTATATTATTGTTTTGTGGCAGGTAATAAGTAGATAACATTTAATCTACAGCAGTAATGACTCAGTTCCCTAAGCACTCCATTCTTTTTATTTGATTTAAAAATTACACTCCTAATATTTGTATTGGGTGAATTAAACGTTGGTGAATTTGAAGCAATGTATTTACGTTTGCACATATTACCATAAAATTAAATAATGTAGCAAACATTTGACTTGCATATTCTTTCTTGTATGAAATTATTATTTAACTAGCAATTTAAAAGATATAAAAGTGAAATAAATTTGACACAGATTTATTAATAAGGAGAGAAAGAGGAGGTACTTAAAGATTTCTGTAATAATATCTGTAGTCTAGTATGTTACAAGGTTGATGGCAATGACATATGATTCAAAAAGAAATTTTTAAAATCAAATAGCAATTAGTGTAACGAGTTATTAATGAAATGGCTTGTACAGTTCACTTTACATTTTTTTATGTAAACCTTATAATTTTCATTTGAGAAAAATACAGGGTGTTACACATTAACAGGTCAAGCAGTGAACCACATATTCTTTGGCCTAAAATAATGGGACTTTTGTTATGCCACTTTTCATTTCGGAGCCCCATTTTCAAAATACTGGGTGTCAAAATTAAGATTTAAAAAGTGATTTTTATTGATAACTCCGGTGATTGTGGAGATATTTATTTGAAATTTAGCACATATTTTGATCTGAAGTCGGCACACTTTTTATGTAATTTTGGTTTAAAATATCAAAGCGCGAACGGAGGGGAGGGAGGTTGCAATATCCATGGACCCCCTATTTTTTTTTAAGTACGACTATGCCTTCCGAATATTTTTTTAAGATAAACTGGCGTTTTATTCTATTTTTTTCATTCTTGGATTATTTTTATTTGGGCCTCGTTTACGAGACATTGTAAATTTTTCGGATACGTGACATCAATTTAGTCGACGTTAGAGTTTTATGAAAAATTTCTTTTATCTTTATAAACAACAGTTAAAGAAATGAATAGTATTAGGTAAAGAGCACTTTAGGCTGAAACCACATATTTTGTTTTGGGGCTTGCTGTACGAGATTTGCAACTTTTTTTAGATATCTAAAGATTTAGCTCAAATTAAGTATCGCTGATCAAGATGATGATCATTTTCATTTTATCCACTAAATTAAAATAAATAAGACGACTCAAATCTTTCATATAGCCCCAAAAAATAAAGTCTAACTTCGACTAAATCAATGTTCCGTATCCCAAAAAGGTTACAATGTCTCGTAAACGAGGGCCCCAAATAAAAGTCTTACAAGAGCGAAAAAAAAATAGAATAAAACGCTGCTTTAGACTTTATTTTTTGGGGCTATATGAAAGATTTGAGTCGTCTTATTTATTTCAATTTACTGGATAAAATGAAAATGATCATCATCTGTAATATTTTAAGAATAATTTTACCTTTATATTAAAATAAATTAAAGAAGAATTAAAGTTGTAGGATCATCACAAACAAAATATTACTATATCAAAAAGTAACAAATTTATGTAGGTTGTAAGCGCACCAAATTTTATTTAAATTGAACCAAACGTTTTGGAGTTACTAGGAAAATATTTTAAATAGAATTTAAAAAAAAAACTTTTAATATAGTTTAATTAGTAGAGTTAGAGCAATAGTAGAGCTCAGTTAAATCATCTTATCACCAAGAATTTGTGGCAGTTCCATGTACGACGAATATTGTGGCACCTTGTATTACTAATTGTAATATACAGGGTGTAACGGATGCTGATGGCCAAACTTCAGGGGGTTATTATACAAGTAATTTTCAACAAAAAAGTATTATAAGATTTTTTTGGAAAGTTGATAGTTGCTCTTTTATTTAACATTTTTTGATTTTAAAAAATGTGCCTTTTTTCATAAAAACAAAAATATCTTATTCTTACAGCCACATCAAATTTAAACATCGGAAAGAGCGTTAAATTTACTACAAGACGAGCATATATGAGTGTTTAAAAAATCTTCTATACTAGGTGCTGTAAAAAGTTAAATGTAATAATTTTGATATGAGCAAAATTAGTGGTATCTCCTTATTTATGGTAATGCCAAAAATTTGTTAATGAGGACGTGTTTTTTCTTCAGCAAAAACTACTGTATTTAGTAAGTTTTTCAATGATATATCAACTTTTGAGTTTGCTATTTTATTGTAAAATTGCGGATCTCTGCCCTATCACGATCCAGTAAACTTTGAACAGGGGTCAAATGAAAAGGGTGAAGGTTGTTCCTTCTGAGACTTCTGTGAACTGACGTATGCGAAATTCTCCCAAGTTGTATTGCTGCCCTGCGTGTACTTAATGTGGGAATTTCTTCAAAAAGCACTGTTATAATTTGGTCTTAATGACGATTTACTCGATTGACATTTAGACGAACACTAAAGTAATTTTATGACTTTTTTCACAGCCGCCTTGGCATTTATCTATCATGAAAGACACATTCTAAACAAAAACACGTTTGTAACAATATTTCAGATTATAGTAGAAAGAGGGAGAGTTAAAAAAACGGCTTTTTGAAGAAGCTCCCATAAAAACTACACGCATGGAGTAATACGAACAGACTTAAAATAAAAATAAAGTACTATAAAGTTTGTGTATTTTCGATTTTTACGGTTTTATTACCTTTGCCCTTGATATTGTTGTCAAAAAAAGTAGCAAACTCAAAAGTTGATATATCGTTGAAAAGCTTACTAAATACAGTAGTTTTTGTTGAAGAAAAAACACGTCCTCATTAACAAATTTCTGGCGTTACCACCAATAAGGAGATACCACTAATTTTGCTTATTTCACAATTATTACATTTAACTTTTTACAGCACCTGGTATAGAAGATTTTTTAAACACTCATACAGGGTGTCTCATAATTAGCTGCCAACCCTGAACAGGCCGATTCTATGATCAAAACTAAGTAAAAAAGTTCATATGAACTTGGGTCCGGAAATGCTTCCTAAGGGCACAGGGACCCATTGAAGAGGGAGGAATGGAAATAATTTTTTTGCAATATCTCTCAATCGCGTTGTGATAAATGAATGAAATTTGGTATACACAGCTAAATTTTGATGAGCAATTTGATGGACTAATCCATTTATTTCCACAAGGTCCATTGGGGTGGGTACGGGGGGGCCCTTGGTACTTTGCGTGTGTAACTTTTTCATCTTTGACTTTTTAACAAATTGGACAGCAAATTCCGTTTTCCCGAACTGTTTTACGTTAAAAAGGTACTCTTGTTTCAAATCGTTATCTTTAACGGTTTCTGAGAAAATCGCTCTTGAATTAATCCCACTTTGGTCAATTTCATAGTAATTTAAACAAAAAATAATAATAATAATTTTCCTTTCATCTCTTTTCCATTTAAAGGATTAATTTTTATTTAATTTAATTTTTTATTATTATTTTTTTATTAAAATTAGATTAAATTTAAACAAAAAAATTTTTTTTGTTTAAATTTAATGTGTACTTTAACCAAGTGTTTCTTCGTATTATTACAACAATTAACAATAAAACAAATAAAATACGTAATAATGATTTAAAGTAATTGTTCGAAGAATCCACTGTTGACACTGATACAAGTTACACGTTTTCTTCGAGATATTCGAGTTTGAAACAACATATTGAGATTGCATCTGACTTCGTTGGCAGCGATTTTTATTCTTTGCCACAACTCTTCACACGAGCCAATATATTCTTTGTAAACTATATCTTCCTTTCGAGACCAAATAGAAAAATCAAGAGGATTGAAGTCCGGACTTCTGAATGGTCAAGCAAAAATGCTTACATGGCCAATCCAGCGATTTGGAAAAACTGCATCTAAATATTCACACTGGCCAACAAAAATGCGGTGGAGCTCCGTCGTTCATGAACCACATGTCTCTTCTTAAATAAAGTGGAACTTCTTCAAGCCGTGGAAGCATTTTTACTTGGCTACCCAGAAGTCCGGACTTAAATCCTCTTCATTTTTCTATTTGGAAGAATCTATTGGTTCGTGTGAAGAGTTGTGGCAAAGAATACAAATCGCTGCCAACGAAGTCAAACGCAATCCCAATATGTTGTTTCAAACTCGAAGATCTCTCAGAAAACGTTGTGTAAAGTGTGTAAATGTCAACGGTGGATTCTTCGAACACTGACTTTAAATCATTATTACGAATTTCATTTGTTTTATTGTTAATTGTTGTAATAACACGAAGAAACACTTGGTTTGTTTCGCTTTTAATTTCTCGTATTATCAAAACATAGTGTTCGTTAAATCGATTTTTCTCGAAAACGGATCGAGATACCGAAATGAAACAAGAATACACAATTAATGGAAAAATGATTGCTCTTTCAGGTTTTGAATCAAGTTTCATGTTAGACATACAGGGTAAAAAGTTATTAACTAAATTTTGGGTAAAATTGGTCGTAAGTGGCTCCCTCTATGAGCAATGCTGAAATTACAACACGCATCTTATATTTTGTTGCAGTCTTTGAAATTATTTTCTATCACGCGAGCTCGCTATGGGACCTATAGTGTAGGGGGTTAGGTGCACGGGAAAGTGCTAGATAGTACAACAGCGTGATGTTATTTTCATACCGCAACGCTGGAGCGTTGCCAACATAATACGAACTTTAGTCAAAAAGACTAAATGAAAGTCATAGATTGAGGCTAAAGTCTGTTCTATTCAGAATCGTTTGCGTAACTTTTCGCCCTTTTGATAAAATACCTGACAATTTTTTTTTGTTTCTGTAGTAATATTGTTAAATAGTTTGTCATGCATTCCATTAATCTTTTTTTGTTGATAGGTTGAACAGCTGTTGCAGGGTCAAGAAGACTCTCAGGGAAATGTGAACTATGAAGAGTTTGTCAAACTAATTATGTCAGGCTAGATATCTTAAATTGTATGCCAGCAAAGCATTTATTATAATTTATTAATTTAAATTTTATATCCACGATGTTTGAGTTTTTTTATATTTTATATAGTGCCTTCATTCCAATTTTATACCTATTAATCAATCTTGGCATTTTAATGTAGTCATTACGTTTAAGTTAATAAAAAAAGTCATTTGTATTTTGCTTTATTACCTGTTAACTCTATGTCTGAAATATATGTGACGAGAATCATATTCTTAAAAAAAATATTTCCAGTGGGTGTAAAGTGTTAAAAAAGTACCTATTCCAGAAAATTGGTGGATTTAAAAGATTGGTAACAATTTGTTTGAAAATCTAGACATTCAAGTACAATAGGATTCAAATACAAAGAGACAAAGAAAAGAATGGGGAAAGGATATCTATAAATAATTCATGTTGTAAATTTTTTATGCTGAATAAAGAAGTATATCAATTCTGCATTTATTACAAAAATTGCTTTATTAAAGTTTTACTGCACTGTTCAGCAAGTTAATTTCTTGTAATTTTGTTGTCGAGGTTGCTGCTCTGTATCTTTGCTGATGTAGCAAAAAAATATTCTCCCTGTAAAATATACTTACTATAAATAGTGACATTTTCAAACCGCAAAATAGAGATCTTGGTATGTTAATTTCTGGATAATTGGTGTTGGCAAGTAGGTTATTTTCCAGTGGCAGCTGGTGCGGGGGGCTCTGGGGCGCCGCCCTCCGCAAAGCATTTTTCATAGTAAAAAAATTTAATTTAAAATTTAGTTTACAATGTTATCTACATAATTAAATATAATATTAGTTTTATGAAACACATTAGAAAACGATAAATTTGTAATGTGCAGTCAATGTAACTCGACTTGTAAAATTCGTTTGCAAAACTGAATATTTGAGCTCCTCGTAGCTCACCTCTACATTTGTAGTGGTTACAGCGATGGTCATGGTTACCGTTGTGCAGCAGTTCGAGTGGGAGTAGCATATATTTACTTTGCAGTTTGGTCTGACCATAACCAAATAACTATTCACTGCCCTTTTTTTCTTATTAAACGTAATTTGTTTGTGTGTGGTGTAAAATTTTGTTACCTATGTTGTTACGCCTCTTATGTGTTTTTAAAATATTGTGAAAGTTTAAATTGATTGTAGCATTTGCAAAAATACCAAACTTTAATTTAAAAGTAATTGAAAAGTTTATTTCAGACAAAAGTAGAATAATAGACTTTCACTATAAAAAAGGAACGTTGAGTACATTCAATAGTACTTAAAAATAAAACTACCCAATTGCATTTGATTTATTTTTTCAATACTCTGTACCTAAATTTTTCTGTCCTCCCTGGTATGGAAGTCAAGAGCTGCCACTGTTATTTACCCAAGTCAAAAGCCACCAAAACTAAACAGGGTTAATTTTGTAGCTCAAAAAAAATAAAAAAAAATAGTATTTGATCATCTATATGAAGGCAACCCGTTCTACAGTCCTGTGTAATGAAAGTAACAGCAATTTGATTTAGCAGGTAAGAATTCAAAGGTCGCAGAAATATTTTAGTTTGATTAATTTTTGCTCTGTCTAATGCATTACGAATTTTACAATTAATATTAAACATTGTGTTTAATATATGCAGGTCCAAAAAAAAAAAAATTGTTGGTGTATTAAGGATTAGCTAATAAAATTATGTTATGAGCTCTGTGTAACAAATTAAAAAGAAGTTTCATATAATTAACTCGGAAAATGCTTCTTTTTCAAGATATATATTTTTCAACCACTATGATGCACAACTGGCATAAATTTTAAGTCATTTCTAAACATTTCAATCTCAATTTTATTATTTTAAACAGTGATTATGACGTTGGGCTTGTTGAAATTTATTAGATGCTCGGTATTCTATGCAGATAAATACTGGATGTTGCAATAAATAACGCATTTTTCTTTAACTCCTCAAAAAAATTCATTTTATCTAAACTTTTGTTAATAACTTCAGTTTGAAAGAAGATACAAGGTTCCGGCTTGCGACATTTTTTTCGTTATTTTATGTGTAAAAACACCACAAAATAAAAAAGGTACATTACATTTGATTTTTTTTTGAAAATCGATAAAACTCATTTGGAAAACAAGGGCAAATGACGGTCTATTTATTTTTTAAATTGAAATTCAATTCAAGGTTATGATTAAGTAATCAATTGCTTTTTCAACAAGCCCAACTTCATCGAAATCGGTTTACGTAATCCAGTTATCTTACTTTTTGTCATAGGAAATAATTTCTACCCCCCTTCCTTTATTTTTTAAGATGGAGCAAAATTTTTCCAACAAAAATTTTGAACAATGAGTAGAAGACCTCGAAAACATTAAGGTGCACCTATCTTTCCATTTGATTTTTTAAAAATAAAGCAGTTTTTTACTTTTATTTTAGAAATGCGCCTTCTAGCGGCCAAAATTAGAAGCTAAAAATAATTTTATTGAATTTTTAGTGGCCATATTAGTCATTTTTTTTTCCAAAATCTATAGAACAAATAGTTTTCGAGATATAGCTGGTCGATGATCTTAATGGGACACCTGGTATATATATTTTCCTGATTACTCTAGTGGAATTGTTGTATTAATATTTTCAGTAGTTCAGTCATCGTTTTAATTTTCAGGAGAAGTATTCACCTATTGTTATAATCTCATAATGTTGAAAAAATAAAACAGAGAGGTACAGTTAATTGCTGGTAGACATTTATTAAATATTGTTTATAATATAACATCAATATAGTAATATGATATGTATAGTATGATATGTATCAATCTCGTACCATCGAGAATTTTTGCACCCTATTGCAACAATGAAGCTTGATGAAAACACTTTCAAAATCAACCTTGTTACTTTTGTACAAGTCCCCCACTTTCCAGTAAGTCTGTGTCCGTTTTGAAAGGGCTTCCAGTCGCTGTTCACATTAAATCATCACAGATAGACGGTTAAAAGTCAAAAGTTAGAAATATCTCTGTAAAATATAATCTGTGCGTCCTCTACAAGAAGTACTCCACATTTATAATACACGCATTTGCATGCTTCTTCTCTATGAACTACTCGATATGTTTCATCTATACGTCTAGGCCAGAAAGTTTGATTGAAACCTTAAGTTCTATGTAAATACCTCAGCCAATATTTGTCTAGATAATTATATGTACGTATGTCACAATACTTAGTAGTTACGTAGTACGAATTCCTTTGGAGGGCTCAAAATCATCGGAGAATCCCAACAAAATCCAGAATCTCGTAAATATACTTGAAACAAAGAGATGAAGTAATTCGTACCAAGTAGTTTTAATGGAGTAATGTTATAGTTTAAATGTACAGATTTGTTAGTGTTTATACGTTTAGTGCATAGGTCTTTTGTAGCTGGTTAGACCTGTGAGTCTCTTCTCACCAGCGGTGTGCTGGATAGCGTTCTTGATTTGGTCGGATGCTACTGGTCCTATGCACACCAATGGGTCTTTGAAGTAGGAGCATACCTGTAAAAGACAATGGGAATCACTTTCATGCTAAAAAGAAAGTATATTGTTGGGACGAGTTATACATTAAACCACTTTTGACCAATTCAGGAAATTTGTCATAAAGTTGTCATAATTTATTTACTATTTGTATATTCTATTATATCTTATTAGTTAAAGTTATAAACTTTTAGAATAAAAAACATGATAATAGCGAAACATAAACCATAACAGATACTTATGACCTAAGTTAAACTAAAGCAACGGCAATAATAAATGCCTACATCGGATGGAGTTGAAAAAAGGGAAAAATTTTTTGTTTTTCATTTTATGAAGAAGTCATTTTTGTTAAAAAATTGTTACCAGAAATCTAGGTACCTACCCACTAAACACGAAACGTAAATGAAACGTTGCAAATGAGATTGTTTGGGGTATTCTTATGGACTGTATTTTTGATTATTTTTAATAACTTAACACGTTTTTTGTTTAACTGATTTATTTTGCTTTAAACGAGAACACACAAAACGTGCAACCCTTTACAACGGCTTGTAGGTTACTGTCCGGTCCCACGCCTCCCACTAGGCACAGTGCCTTCATGTAACCGCGCATGAGCAGCGGTTGGCGGGTTTTCTTACAATTTAAAAATACACTTAACATGCCGCCGGCCTTGACAACTTTAGTAAAGTTTCAACATAAATATAGATACAAACAATAAATTGTTTTACAAATAACAAGTAATACGAACATAAATGTTGTCAAGGAAACATATGGAAGATCATGTTAGACATTAATATTAAGTAAGTATAATATGACTGTAAGAAAATGAATACAAATAAACATATATTTTCATTTTTCAGGAATCGTCAAGAGGAAGCGGACATAACTTAGATAACGATCGCTTGCACTCACTTGTACCGCACTTCACTGTCACTACTCGGGTGACTCCGTCTTTGCCTGGATGAAGTTGGACTATCCTTCCGAGACGCCACATCTGAGGAGGTAAGTTGTCTTCTTTTTATTAGTGCTAACGTTCCATTTTTAATGGGAGTTGTAGTCTTGTTCCATTTACTTCGCTGTTGTAACTCATGGATATACTCCTTAGACCAAGTAGACCAAAAATGTTGTACCATTTTTTGAATGTGTTGGAATCTGCTTAATCTGTTTTCAGGGACGTTTAGGAAATTTGGATCAGGAATGGAAGTAAATGATCTGCCGATTAGGAAATGTGCAGGGGTCAGCACTCCAAAGTCGTTTGGATCTGTACTTAATTGAAACAAAGGTCGTGAATTTAATAATGATTCAATTTGAGTAATCAAAGTTGAAAAATCTTCATAAGTCAGATTAATGTTTTTAAGAATTCTTTTTAGGTGATGTTTCATGCTTTTGACTCCGGCTTCCCATAAGCCTCCAAAGTTTGGTGAGTATGGTGGTATAAAGTGCCACTCAATACTCTCATTTGTAGCATAATTAGTAATAGAACTTGAATTATTTTTTAAAAATTCTCCTATTTTTTGCATTTCATTGTTTGCACCAATGAAAGTTTTGCCGTTGTCACTGTAAACCCTTGCCGGTTTGCCCCGTCTAGCAATGAACCTTTTGAATGCTGCTAGAAAAGCTTCTGTAGATAGCCCTGTTACCAACTCTAAATGAATCGCTTTCGTTGCAAAACAAATAAAGAGACTAATGAAACATTTCGTTGTTTTATTTCCTCTGCCTTGTTTATCTTTTAGTAAGTAAGGACCTGCATAGTCTACTCCGGTACAATAAAAAGGATATGTCATTTCTGTGCGCTGAGGAGGTAATGATCCCATAATAGGATTAATTGACGTAGGTTTGCATCTGAAGCATGTTATACATTCTCTTGTAATCTTTTTTGCAAGTTGTTTGCCACCGATTGGCCAGAATTGTTCGCGAATTGAACTAAGTAAAAATCGTGGACCTGGATGACATAATCTGATGTGCATATCACGAAAAATAAGATTTGTAAAATGATGTTTTTTAGGTAGTAAAATAGGATGACATTTATCATATGTAAAATTAGATTGTTGTAATCTTCCACCTACTCTCAAAATTCCTTGGTTATCTAAAAACGGTGATAAATTTAGGATGCCACTTTTAATATTTATTGACTTATTTTTGTTTAAATTAATAATTTCTTGATGGAATTCTGACAATTGAACTATTTTGATGAGATTTGTAAGTGCGTTATTCAATTCACGTACAGTTAAAGGACCATAATTTCTGTTTACCCTTTGTAATAGACAATTGTTTTTGAATCGTAAGCATAAAGCTATTATTCGTTTTAAATGATTTATCGAAGAATAATTTTGAATTGGAAAAACATTTTCTCTTTCAATTGTAACTAGTGACTGTGGCAGATTGCGTGTCTCTGGAATGGTTCCAATTGTTTGAGTACTTGTTTGATTAGATGTTATTGGCCACTGGTTTGTGTCTTCTGATAACCAGTCTGGACCTTCCCACCAGAGTGAACATTTAATCAGTTTATTTGGAAGCACACCTCGTGAGATTAAATCAGCTGAATTATCTGATGATTTAACATGATGCCAGTCAGAAACGTTACTTAAATTCTGTATCTCAGAGACCCTGTTTGCGACATAAGTTTTCCATTTATTTGAAGATGCATTTATCCAACAGAGAACAATTTGTGAGTCACACCAATAATATGTTTTATCAATTGTTAATTTTAGAATAGACCTAAATTTATGAACTAATTGAGCTGACAGAACTGCACCGCATAGTTCTAAACGAGGTAACGATGTATTTTTGAGAGGAGCTACCCGTGATTTGGCTGCTAATAACCTGACAGTAATTTGATTATTTTCACATACTGATCTTATATAGATACAAGCACCGTAGCCTTGTTCAGAAGCGTCACAAAATGCATGTATCTCAATGGAAACTGGTTTAGAACAAAGTACATGTCGAGGAATGGAAATGAATTGAATAAATTTTAAAGTGTCTTGGAATTGAAGCCATTTTGTGTGAATATCAACAGGAACTGATTCGTCCCAGTCTAGATGCAATTGCCATAGTTTTTGAACAATGAATTTCGCTAATATTGTGATGGGAGCTAACAGCCCGAGAGGGTCATATAATTGTGCAGTAGTTGCTAATATCGAACGTTTTGTGATTCGTTTTAATAAGCTGAAGTTAGTCACAGAATATGATATAGAGTCCTTTTGAGGATTCCAGTGAATACCTAAGGTTTTTCTAAGCTGTTCACCTATAGATTTTGATTGATTATCTGTTGGTTGACCTATGTCGAGATTACTAGAGAACTTTCTAAGATGGAATCCTGACGATCGTAAAATTTGTGTAATATTTTCTTTGATGAGTAATAAGTTTTCTT
>NW_019416852.1:0-1139 GCF_000390285.2 Anoplophora glabripennis
GATAAAAATTAAACTTATGTAGTATCCCCTATTTTTCATTAAAAAAACGTTCAAATTTCCACCCCCATTCTTACGATCGCATTTTCTGCCTATAGCTTGTAAATCCTCGACTATTCGTTTGTAGCGATTTCGTCCCCGGGGGTTTCCCAGCAGCTGTTGCAATTTATTTCCGGATTTGTAAACTAATTTCAGGTTAACATCTCCGAATACGTTTCCTGGGCGACGGTTAACTCGACGTCCTCCGGGAATTGATACAAATTCTGAATTTTAATGTACGCTGAGAGGGGCGACGGCTTCTTGAAGGGTTCTCTTAAATCTACGTTCTTAATTAACTTATCAACTACATAAGGACCATTAATTCTGGCCACATCCTTAATAAATTATCTCTCCTGTTCGAACCTTCGCCAGGGGGGGGGGGAGGAACTTGCGGGGATTTTGATCGGAGATACGTGGAACCTTGTATGATTCTTTTTTTTTCTGTGTCCACGGAATTTTTTTCAGCTAAGCCATTGCATGGACCAGATATCTTGTTTATAGCTTCAATTTCCTTTTCTTTAAATTTCGATACGATCATTTTTCATCGAAATATCGGACTTTTAATGGAAAAGGATCCTTTTGTTTTCAATCATCGATATCTCGGCGACAAATGAACGTGCAGAGAATTGAAGGACAGTTTGGAAAACTGGAATAAATTTTCTTCCGCAACTTCTTGAAAATTTTTTTTTTTCATTTTTATACGAATTTTAAAAGACAAGAAAGAAAAGGTAATTTATGATTTTTAGAAAATTGACGGCTACATTAGATATATTCACGAAATGACTAATGTTAAATAGTCCAGTCGGCAGAGGCCGAAAAGTTACTGTTGATGACATTTCCTTGATAACTCGGAAATAACTACACAGGAATACTTTAAATGATGAGTACAATAACAGGCTGATTTGCTGACAAAGTATTTTATCAGGAAAAAGAGTTATTAACAATTTAATCGTGAAATTTTTTAGTAGTTTTCTTTAAATAACTCAGCGGGATGACTTTGTACGAAAAAATGCTTAGGACATGATTTTGTTCGTAATAAAAATAGCTACAAAATGGCGGTGGTCCGATTACGAAATTTGCAATAACAAAGCCGTGAGATTGAA
>NW_019416852.1:1342-8522 GCF_000390285.2 Anoplophora glabripennis
ATTTTCATCGATTTTGGCGGTCTGTAACCAACGCGATTTGAAATTCGCAGAATAATGAGGTGAATATTACTCGTTTATGCAGCAGGTCCTGAAACGATTGGAATTTTTGTACAGGGGAAATATATCTCGAAAACTTAAAACGTAACAGCCTACGTAATAACAGTGGTATGGTTAATTATTATAATGAGGCTTGTAAATCATATAAATGTATGTCGTAAGATATAACGACTATTATTTTATATTAGTAACGTTGGCACGGTCTTACAAAGAAATTCCATTGACGGGGGGGGGGAAACATTTGTTAATGGAAAGTGCCTTTACACATCACACCGTGCTTACGTGCCGTTTTATTATAGATGGGGAATAATTACTGAGCTTACCCAAATTAATCAACTGTGAGGCATGTGTCTAACGAGTGACAGGTGGTGCGGCGCCCAACAAAAAGATAATGCGCGACACAGCTCATACACCTACAATTATTGTGTTGCACGTATGTTGGAACAAGTTTTTGCTTATTTTCGATTAAATATATCTCGTGGACAGCACACGGTACCATAAACTATTTGTCCTCATTCCATTCCTTGCTGAAATGTAGTTCCTTTCTTTCTTTTAACTCCAAATAAAACTTGAAAAAAATGAACATTCGGTATGTGATGACGTAATGACGTCACTTGAGAGAAAGGCATATATTGTCACGAAAATTCCGTCGTTCTACAAATTTTTACATGTCTACCGATACAAACTTATTCATTGTACGTTAGAATGGCCACAATTAAATGTATAATAAGTTACACATAAACACCGCTTTACATTTCGCATGAGTGAAACGTATCTACTAATCCCGTCACCGGGGTGATATCCTGATTCATACCGTTTGTGATACAAATTTCTAATTAATTTTTGTGCAGTCTGTAATCACAAAAAAACTGTTTTTTTTCAAAATTACCCTTTTTTTTCAAAGTCCGTGGACACAGATAAAAAAAAGAAACTAGAATTGCGTGATAATCGTAGCTCCTAAAAAACTTCTACCGAAATATCTAAAAACTAGAAGTTTAGAGCTTCAAAGTGCTTTTTTTTAATTCCCGATACGACCATTTTTCACCTAAATACAGTCTGTCAAAAATCACGGAAAAATTTCGGAAATTCTTTTGACCCTTTAACTTTTTGCATTAGTTTATTTCTACCCTCTGGCTTTGTCAATGTGATAAAAAACTTTTAACAAAAAATCACGACTTTAGTCGATCAGTGCAGTCCAGACGTAGCTAGCTCGATATGAGTATGTTTATTTACTCATATGGCTTTCCATTCATCACGACCTAGTAACGGCGAAATTCGGATATAAAGTGCATCCGCATTTGCGAATTCCCCCGGCCGTCTCCGGTGGATCCCGTTCAGCGATTTGAATTGTAAATAGGATTAGGAGGATATTGCGTATCACACGTTTAAAGTTAAGGTGGGGAGGGAGCAATTATTAAATCCTGGACGGGCAAAATTCAGTTTGCGGACATAATGCCGGGATTATAATAACTGACAGGGTGAGCGGCAAGATTGTCTGGCACGTTAATTCTGATACACAACGGCGGAGTTGAGGTTTGCGCTTTCCAAGATAAACCCCCGCTCGAGCGGGCAAGTTTGCTGCTTTGAGCCGCCTGGAGGTCGGAGAGGATAACTTCCACTTCGGGACTGCAATCGGGTACTTCGTCAAGTATATTTGACAAGAATGTATGCCCTGGCTCCCGGCTAGGTGTTTGAGATTATACCGATAAGTCTTACTCTATCAAAACTGTGAAGGAAAGGTTAAAAACTTTAATAAACAACGTGCTTGCCTAGGAAGGGAGCATATATAAGGTTTACCACGAAATGTCCAAGATCGATAACTTAACCCTGAAGAATGTGTTATATGTCTAAAAGCAACGGCACTGGTGATACCGATGACGAACGTAAGACCACACCCACCATTCATAGGTCTACAAGGCCACGCAAGCGGAACCTCCCATCCAACTCCCACTACTTCACCGAGTACGTCTAGACGTACCCAGCGGTGCTGAATGTGTGAATTGGGTTATTGTTAGTTATATGAAAATATGTCTTGCGTAGAGAAAATATAGACGCACATTTCTCTAAACGTTGGCGGCTAAAGCAGGACTGTAATGGCTAAATCTACCAGTTAACCGATGGAGTAGTGCTTTCGCGAGACTATAATAAATTTCAATTAACGCTAAAGCTTTTTCCCTGACACACGCCGTACAAGAGTGAAGAATTGAAATTATTCATTCATTATTCGTACTCTGTTTCCATACATTCGGACGGCGATAAGGTTAAAGGTGAGCGTAGTTGTTTTGATTTTCATCGATTTTGGCGGTTTGTAACCAACGCGATTTGAAATTCGCAGAATGAGGTGAATATTACTCGTTTATGCAGCAGGTCCTGAAACGATTGAATTTTTGTACAGGGGAAATATATCTCGAAAACTTAAAACATAAAAGCCTACGTAATAACAGTGGTATGGTTAATTATTATAATGAGGCTTGTAAATCATATAAATGTATGTCGTAAGATATAACGACTATTATTTTATATTAGTAACGTTGGCACAAAGAAATTCCATTGACGGGGGTTGCTTACGTGCCGTTTTATTATAGATGGGGAATAATTACTGAGCTTACCCAAATTAATCAACTGTGAGGCATGTGTCTAACGAGTGACAGGTGGTGCGGCGCCCAACAAAAAGATAATGTGCGACACAGCTCATAAACCTACAATTATTGTGTTGCACGTATGTTGGAACAAGTTTTTGCTTATTTTCGATTAAATATATCTCGTGGACAGAACACGGTACGATAAAATTATTTGTCCTCCTTCCATTACTTGCTGAAATGTAGTTCCTTTCTTTTAACTCCAAATGAAACTGAAAAAAATGAACATTCGGTATGCCATAGGCAAGATGACCGATTAATTATTATTTGGATGTCCATGGTGTGAATATGGTGGGATGCATGTGATGACGTCATTTGAGAGACAGACATAGGTATATTGGTACGAAAATGTAAAATTCTGTGGTCCATAATATGGTGTGATGTATGTGATGACGTCACTTGATAGAAAGGCATAATATATTGGCACGAAAATGTAAAATTCTGTGGTCATGATATGTGATGACGTCACTTGAGAGAAAGGCATACATTGGCATCGAAATGCAACATTCTGCCGTTCATAATATGGTGAGATGTATGTGATGACGTCACTTGAGAGAAAGGCATACATTGGCATGGAAATGCAACATTCTATCGTTCATAATATGGTGGGATGTATGTGATGACGTAATGACGTCACTTGAGAGAAAGGCATATATTGTCACGAAAATTCCGTCGTTCTACAAATTTTTACATGTCTACCGATACAAACTTATTCATTGTACGTTAGAATGGCCACAATTAAATGTATAATAAGTTACACATAAACACCGCTTTACATTTCGCATGAGTGAAACGTATCTACTAATCCCGTCACCGGGGTGATATATGTACGTATATTTTCGTTTATAAAATTTCATTACAGCGCCGACTGCATTAAGTTAAAATATACATAATTGTTTCCGTCGATCATAAACATGTTTGCGTGCTGCGCTACGGTATTTTATGTAATATATTCGTAATGTTTTGTTCCCATCCTGAAATATGTGTTACTGGGTCCGGTAAGTCTATAACTTCTAGTTATATTGCTTTTAAAATTATTAGAATTGTTATTTAGACCGTCTTAAAGATTTGAAGTTTAAATAAATCAGATGAAGACTGAAATTGGAGAGAATAAGTATTAGGCCGTTTTGAACACTTGCAAGACTGACGTAAACAATAATTCACAGTGATAAGAGCGCTATGAAAACCACAGTGATACTGAATAAATAAGCATTTTCTAATCCGATGGGCTCAAGCTAATCTACAATTTAAAAGATGTTATATTAAAAGACATAACTTTACATAATTTGTACTCGAGAGCAGGGATTTATCAAAACGCAGTGACCTTACAGAATTTTCAATAACTTGTACATTGTCGACTCTAAAATCTGAGAATCTAAGAACGGTAGACGACTTCTCACAAATTCAAGAGCGTATAATATTTATTCATTACCCAATTATGCGCGCTATATTGTTAGACCCCGATGTAAAGTTGTTTCTGATCTATTTATAAACTCCGTCGTCGGCCCGTCTTTTTTGCAAACACAATAACCCATCAGGGACGTGATATCAACTTACTTGAATACAACGAACGGGTCGGGTTCTATTGGAAATTGGAAAATTAAGTATGCCGAAGTGGGTAGGTATTACAAGTTTTATGGGTGTGGGTGGGTTTTCAATTCAAGGTCAACCTGATTGGTTGTAACATCGTGACTACCCTGACAACACATCCCCACAAAGAGAACGTTCTGTACCAGAGACTGTCTACAGTGAGAAAAGTGAATCGAAGGTAATAAAAGTGTCGCATACCTGCATTTCATTTCCAAAGAAGCTATTTGTACAACGATTCGGACCCGGAGTTTGGGGCCAGTCTCCTTAGAGTCCGCATTAGGCATTATTTTCAGAATAAATTGTGCATCCCAGATTTTGTGAAAAAAAAAAGTGTATCGAGAGTAGTGACTGTAAATCAGATAGGAGAATAAGCCAACATCCAAAATTACTGGCTGCAGTTCAAAAGCCCCCTCGTAATCCACGTTTCTTTTATTGCTTTTTCAGTGGCAGCATACGAGGTAAAAGTGGATTTCGCCTCTACTGTTGCAGGAGAAAAGTGAATCGAATACATTTATTCGTAAAGAGGGACGGTCGCGTAGCGGCGACGCCGTCGTTATAGTTTCACGGTTTAAGGGTTGATGTATCGAGCCTCACAGACAGCGAGGTAGGCATAAAATTCAATACCGGGGCACCGCTCGATTCACCTGAGGCCGCGCGCCTCCTCCGAGGCTTAAAACTGCAGCGAAAAGAAGTGCCCAGGCAGCAGTCCGTTTTAATTATTCGTAATGCTCTCGGCGGTAGATGTTGCTCGGTGGAGTGCGGTTTTCAAGACCTTAAGGGCGCCGTTTCCAGTTCCCACTAGAGCCTGTTCCCCACAAAGACAAAAAGATTTTCAACTGTAAGCTGAACTATTTATGGTTTACTGGAAAACAATAAACTTTACACGTAGGTCTTTTCAAAGGCTTATAAATTCTATAAATATAATCTATTTGGACTTTGTTTCGTTTACTTTCGATCTCTCGGCAAACAATTAAATGATTGTTCCCCTACAGTTGTCAGTCAAAACCGACCCTTTGTTAGGGTAAATATAAACACCACACACATAAATACGCTGCGTCAATATTGTCGTCAAAATTAGGAGGTCCCTCAATCCTTATAACAAATTGTTAACCACATAGGTAGTTGTTATAATTTTGCTATAACTGATTTTTAATAAATGTATAATTGGCGGATTATTAATAATTTACATGATAAATACAATGGTAATTTTATTAACTATGATTACAATTAAATTCCGACCCACCAAGTCTCTGTTAAAAAAATTCTTTACCGATGTTGGAGTTGAGATTGACCCTCTACATGTTGAAACATGAAAAAAATTACAATGGAAAAGTAAAGTCAACATATGAATACCTGGATAAAGGATGTTAGAGATTTATGGCCTATAAATTTTTACATCTCTGCTTTATATGCAAAAGAAAGTGGAAACCTATTCGCTTTGGATCGCACTTTTCAAAAGTTATCTCAGCTTTAAACTTATGAATTGTATACTGGACGTTTTAAAATTTTTATCTGGCGGTAAGTCATTAGATTCTAATTGTAAAATCTAAGGCAAAAACTACGGTCGAACATTATCAAATGAAAGTTATAAAAATCTAGTTTCTTGGGGCTTGTTATTAGCAACGAATACAATTCACAAATCGATAAACTGAATAATGTGTACTTTACGTAAACCTTGACCTAAATGATAAAAGTACGAAGTCGATGCAACTGTTTTAATGTCTGGCGTATAATGATAATGATACTTTAACAAGACCTTTAACCGTTAACATTCATCATAGACCTAAGAAGGCGACCAACCAGCCTCTTTGATAAACAGTACTTTAAGGATACTATTTTTCGAAATTCCGGCGTTTTTTGCCAAATATATGTATAGTTTGAAGAGGAAAAAAGTTTTAGAATTGAATTTTGCACGATATACTGTAAGTTAAAAATGTTTAAATTTATTACCGATGTTGCAAAATAGCAATAATTGATGAAAAAAAGGCAAAATAATCAAGTTTTATGTATAATTTTTTTAAATATTTTAATTGCTTCGAGGGCATTATAATTTTGATAAAAAAAACTTTAGAGTATAAAACAACACACCAAATTTTATTAAAATCGATTCGAGTTTTCGCAAAATAATTTTTTGAAAAAAAAAATCGAATTTTCAAAATGTTGCACAGCCTCAAATAAAGCATCCAGATACTTGAAAATTCTTTCACATAGAAAACTCTGCTCAACCTTTCAAATGGTCTTTGAAAAATTGAAATTAGTTGATTAGGACGGCCACAGTAAATTTTTAAAGTTAACATTCTTTTTTTTATTTTTAAACAATTTTATAGTACTAGAAAGACGCTTCTTTTTTAAAAAAAAAGTTAAATTCCGTTTATTGGTTCTCGAGATATAAGCGGTCAAAGTTTATTGGCATTTACCGTCAATTTATAAACAATTTAGCAATAATCTTTGATCCAGTGGCTTCGTTTTTCCCAGTTCTAAGCTGGAAAAAATTTTCATATCCATAAGTTATCGGCAACATAGATAAATCAGCGGAAAAGCTGTCGCTCGCACGTGCGAAAAGTGACTCAAAGCATGAAAAGTGGGGGAGGGGGCTATCGCTCCGAGACTTAATTTGGAGGTTCAAAATGACAATTCACGACGAAAATTGTATTATCTCGGCTTCTAATGGACCAATTTCGATCTTTTCGTTTTTAATCCGATGTCTCGCGAGCCAAAGAATTCGAATATCTAATGCCAACTGTCTTGCACATATTTTGTTATAAACAAAGTTTATATATATATTATTTATGCATTAAATATACTGTGTATTTTATCCTATACTATTACATTTTTTCAATGAAAAAAATTGTTTACGTATATATTTCAACACTCTGAATATGAATGTATTTAGT